>NW_007177632.1:150315-329969 GCF_000164805.1 Carlito syrichta
AGGCAATCCACTCACCTCAACCTCCCAAGGCACGGGATTACAGGCTGAGCCCCCGAGCCCTGCTCATACTCTGGGTTTTAAGATCATACTGGCAACTGAAATTTCCCATCCACATGGGTGTGCTTGACTAAGGTCACTATTTGAGAGAGCTTTACAGCCGTTTTAGCAGCAAGCAGAAATTTTAAGTCCACTGTCCGCTATCAGTGCCTTGGCCTCACCAACTAGTGGAACTTGTAACTATACCACCCCAGGCATACTAATTTCCAAATACTTTACTGCCATGACTATACCCAACACGCTAACATTATATCACATATTTCCTCCAAAATTGTTGAACACCATAGCCAGTACCTTTTTATCTGAAGTGATAAGCTTAAACACTGCTGTTACCTGATAAACTGTGGCACCACCACCAATGTCAAGGAAGTTGTCTGGAGTTCCTCCACGAAGTTTTATTGCATTCATTGTAGCCATAGCCAAACCAGCACCATTTACTAGACAGCTATATTTCCGTTCAGGCAATGTAGTTGAGATCTGCCTTCGCTGCATTTCTGCCGCTTTCATCTTCCTGTACCCAGTCCTGTGGATCAAAGATGTCCTTCTGGCAATAGGCTGAATTAGAAAAAAATTGATCTTGGTGCCCATGCACAGCACAGCTCCTTCTGAGTTTTCTGCTATTGGATTTATTTATATCGTGGTTGAGACATTTTAGAAAAAACATTGTAAAGCTTGACCATGTTTTCTGCCACAGTCTCTATAATATTGGGTGGCAATCCCCACCTTCTGTGCAAGCTGGAATGGTTGTTCCTTTTTGATGCTTTCTGTAACATCAGTAGGTTCTTTAACAATTGTGTTAGGAGCTTCAGCAGCAGTATCTTCAATATTGACACCACCTTGTGAACTTCCTATTAACACAGGACTTGGAAATGACCTTTCCATTGTTATCGCAAAGTTGTATTCTCTCCTGGGATATTTTCACTCACAGACCAATACTTGATTGCACATTCTGCCCTTTTCTTCCTTTTCTCAGTAAATAGCTTTTCCCCAATCATTTGTAAGAAAACAACTTTTGCTTCATCTGGAGACAAAACTATCTTCACTCTTCCTTTGAGGGTACTTGCAAATGTTCTTTTTCCTCTACCAGTCTGTGTCTGACCCCTGTTCCCTCAGCACCATATACCTCTTGCCACTTTAAAATAGACAATTTTCAAAATTTTTCCTATTCTTTACGACGTTGCTGTCATTCATTCTTCTTCTCCAAATGCTGTCATCACACAATACATTATAGTTATTATTATTTTAAATAACTTTTTTCTTTTAGATAAATTATTGATAGGAAAAAGAAAATATTTTATATTGCTTTCTTTTATTCCTTTTCTGATATTTATCTTTGTTTATGTAATATGAGTTTTTGGCCTGCATCATTTTCCTTCTCCCTGTGGAACTTTTAATATTTCTTGCAGGCAGGTCTACTGGCAGTAAACTCCTTTAGCTTTTATTTTTCTGAGAAGACTTTATTTCTTCTGTATTTTGACCCCAAAATGGCATGACTCTCACACTCCACCCTCCCTATTCACCTGATCTTACCCTGAATGACTTCACTGAATATATAATTCTAGGTAGATTCTTTCAAAACTTTAGATGTTTCACTCCATCATCTTCTTGTTTGAATGGTTTCTGATAAGAAGTCCGATGCCATTTTTTAAATTGTTTCTCTGTAGGTAAGTTCTTTTTCTCCGTGGCTTCTTTTAAGATTTTCTCTTTTGTTTTGGTTTTCTGCAATTTGATTATGATATACATAGGTATAGGCTTTGTTTTCTGTTTTTATAAAAAATCTGCTCAGAGTTTGGCAAATATTCTGGGTCTGTTATTTGCTGTCTGTCATGAATTGTTAAGTTCTTGGCCATTATTATTTTGAATACCTTGTCTTCTCCATTCTCTGTTTCTTCTCTTTCTGATATTCCAATGACAACTATGTTACATCTTTTGAAATTGTCCTTCAAATTTTGTGTTATGTTTTGTTCACACTTTTTTCCCTTTGCAATTCAGTTTGATAAGTTTCCATTGACATATCTTCAGGCTCAGTGATCCTTTCCCTGGCCATGTCCAGTGGCCCATGCTGAGTCCATCAGAGGCATTCATCAATTCTGCAACAGTGCTTTTGAGGTCTAGTATTCTTTCTACTTTTTTTCTTAGAGTTTCTCTCTTTGTTTATATTACCCCTGTTTTTGCATATTGTCTATATTTTTCCACTAGAGTCCTTGACATATTAATCATTATTTAAAAACCTCTGCCTGATAATTTCAAAATCTGTACTCTGTCTGAGCATAGCTCTAATGCTTGCTTTGTCTCATGAGAATTTTTCTTATCTTTTAGCTTGCCTTTTAATTTTGTTCAGAAAGCTGCACATGATGTATTAGGTAATAGATACTGAGGCAAAAGGCCATTAATGTATGATTTTATGTTAATCTGGCTAGGAGATAGGCTGTTTAATGTTTGCTTGTATATAGAGGTGTCAGGGGCTTCAAATTCTTCTAGTGCCTTTGTATTACCTGTTGCACATAGGGGAGTCCCCCCAAAACTGACATTTATTTATTAAAAAGTTTGTATTCATTCTGTACATGTTTAAACTTCAGTCACCTTCAAAGTACTCTCCATTTGATGCAATACACCTATTGGTACACTTTTTCCACTGCTTAGAACAGTTTTTGAACTCATCAATTTGGATGCCTTTTAGTGCTTCTGCTATTTTTTGTTTCACCTCTTCTGTATGGGCAAAAGTTTCCCTTTGAGGATATTTTTCATCAAGAAAAACAAAATAAAGTCATTCAGGGCAAGGTCAGGTGAATAGGGAGGGTGGAGTGTAGAGTCATGCCATTTTGGGGTCAAAAACGGTTGAACTCTCAGTGTGTTGTGGACAGATCCTCTCATAAATCACCCATCATGAAATGGGCAAATACCTTGAAAGTCCTCCCCTTCCCCCCAAAAAAAATTTCTTGAAGTTGAACGCAGACTCTCACAACAACGCTAGCTGGTACACTGATGTCAATGGGTTCTGAGAACACTTACCTAGCTAGAAAGCCTGTACTACAAGGGGCTGGCCCTCCAAAAAATAATTTCATTTTTTTTCCAGTTCCCTCTCTTATTTGGTTTCCCTAAGAACTCTTTGTTAGATAATGTCATTAAGTCTTAGTCTTTTACTGGGCTTATGCTCTTGGGTTGCGATCTTTATGAATGTTTCTTAGCTTTTTTCCCTCCCTTTGGTAAAACAGAAAAGCTAATGGGGTTTGGAGTTGAGTAAATGCCTTTCCCACAGGTAAGATAAGTCTCTAGTAAAGTCTTTCTCCCTGGAGTCTAGATATTGCCACACAGAACTCTCTGGACATAATAGTGGTTACTTTTCCCTTCTCTCAGTTTGAGCCTAGAAAAAATCATTCTTAGCTCTTCACACTAACAACCTGGTAGCTTTCCTGAAGGTAAAATCCATACAATTTTGACTCTCAGGAATTTCTCACTTTCAGGCTAGTCCACAGTCAGTCTACAGCAATTTGTCAAAATTACCATTATGTGTTGCTCCCAGGTCACGGCTTTGGTGACATATACTTCAGGTAAGGGAGATCTTTGCTGTGTGACTCTGCATTTACGTATCTCTACAGATTTCAAGGTAGTCACCTACCCTACAACCTCAGCTCTCTGCTGAGTATAAAAAAATTATTTGATTTCTAATCAAATCATCTTTTTCTTATTGTAATGACAGGAGTGATGACTTCCAAGCTCTTTACATGTGAGAGTTGAAACTGGAAGTCATTAATGTATGTTTTAGTAGTAGCAAAGTCTATTCTGAGAGTGAGAGCTTATTCATTCTAATATTTCTTTGGTAAATGTGATCTGTACCATGGGGGCCAGTCTATTTTCTAGCTATACATTCTCACCCTTATGATTCATCAAACCTTCCTTCATTAATGCATCCCCTAAAGAGTGTCCAGGTCAAGAATATGATCAAGCCAAACATCAGGAGCCACAGAGAAACTCCATCTCCTGGATGGTTCATTCTGCCCCTACGGTAGTCCTAGGTGGGAAAGCAATGCTGAGTTTACTGTAGTTTCAGCTCTAGAGAGAGGTGGATCTTATTAGCATTTCCCCCCACCTTTGTCTTGCACTTTGAGACAGGATCTTTGTGATAATGTTTCAGAGTAGCGAGAGTCTACTGAATAAATAATTCCAACTGCTCAGGGTGCTTTCATCATCAATGTGGATACTTTTAAATCATCATCAGGAAGAGTTTGATTGGAATGTGAAGATTTGTTGCTCTGAATGAAAACCTGTCGTCTCTTTCTCTCCAATTAGGCTGGGTTAATTGGTGGGAAGATTCTTGCTTCCCCAACATTGATTGCTTTCTTTTTGTTGACTTATACTTACCTAGTATATTAGTTTCCTGTGGCTCTGTAATAGTACTACCACAAACTTAGTGGCTTAAAACAGCACGTATTTATTATCTCAAGTGTTTATAGGTCAGAAATCTGAGCACAGCTTAGCTTGGTTCCCTGCTTAAGTCTCACAAGGCTGCAATCAAGGTGTTGATCAGTGATTGGGTCTCATCTTAAGGTTGACTGGGGAAGGATCCATTTCCTAGCTTATGTGGTTCTGGCAGAATTATTTTCTTATAGTTGTAGGACTGCAGATTTTAATGTTTTGCTGGCTGTCAGTTGGAGGCTGCCCTGGTTTTTTGGTACATGCCAGCATGGCCACTTGCTTCTTCAAAGACAGTAAGGAATAATATCTTCTCAATGGGTGGAGATCATAAAGTAGTGTAATGTAATTCTGAAAATGGCATCATCTTTGCCATCTTATTTTTTTCTTTTCTGAGTCAAAGTCTCTGTTGCCCAGGCTGGCATGCAGTGGCATGCTCACAGCAGCCACAACCTCTACCTGCCAGGCTCAAGTTATCCTTTACCTCAACTTCTAAGTAGTTGGAACTACAGGAATGTGCCGCCATGCCTAATTTTTTTAATTTATTGTAGAGTTGAGGTATTACCATGTTGTCCAAGCTGGTCTCAGATTTGCCTCCACCTCCCAAAGTGCTAGCATAATTTTTTTTCATATTTTTAATTTAAAAGATGTGGGGCACAATTCAGGTTTAGATATACAAATGTTCATTATGCAGGTACCCTTGATGATGAGGTATGCTCCTCTCTCCCCTGGCAGTTTCTCACTACTGCCAATCCCAGTGCCCCTCTCCCCTATGCCCCTGGTAGTTTTCCCAACTTCCATATGCTATTGGTTAAAAGTAATTCACAGGTCTTACCCACACTCAAGTAGAAGGGATCACAAGAGCATAAATATCAAGAGACAAAGATCATAGGAGCCACACTGGAGACTGTCCACCACAAATAGTTACCCTTTTATCTAATGATTATAGTCACTTGCTGAGACACATGATGAAAAGAAGCCAACTAAAAGTGAGCCTCATGGAGAAGTGAAATGTCTCTCACTCAGTTTGACAATTGAAATATTTAAAAAATATATACACTGTATATGTAGAAATTACACAGTTCTTAGCTATTGATTTAGAAAATACATAAGATGAAAAAGTCTAGAAATTCAACAGTTTTAAAACTAAAAATTTTTATTTATTATTTACAACAGAATGTGTATACATTTGGAAAATAATGACACATTCATGCAAGAGGTATAGTTACTAATTGTAGAAACCATGGTTGAAATACTTTTAGATATGGAGAGACCTCTTGTCATAATTTCTTGACATTCAGGGGATTGTTGTCTTTGACATGAAAACCACTTCTCTAATGGGACACAGAAAAATTCCTTCCCAGAAAAATAGACTCTGAAGAAAGAAAAATAATTTGAATTTGAACTATAATATACACAATGTAACACAAATAGTGGGAAGAGAGATGTGATTCTCTTGAAAGATTGTAAACATAGAAATAGAATGTTGTCACAACAAAACAGAGGGAGAAAAAAGCTTAATTGTTCCCCAATTGTAGTTTTTCAAATATCACATGCATCATGGGATTTCTGTAGGGGCTGAATGTCACAGAAGGTATTCACCAAAATAATATTGGGTGGATATTCCTAGCCAAAATTATCTTTGTGATAAGCTGGTACTTGTACCTGATCATTACTTGCTGCTATCTAGGCAGCCAAGGATGCAAAAGAATAAACATAGTAGCAGCAAACCAGAAAAACTGAAGGAATCCACTTCAAATGGATTAACATAATTGCTGCAGCCAGAGAGTGACAACAAAGTGACAGAACACACTTGAAACATAGATGTTTTTGTAGCCTACCTTCTGCTTGTACACACCTGTGCACTTTGTAAATGGCACCATATGCTTAATCAAAAGAAATCTAATTGCCTTAATTTACTTCATCCAAAAGTAAAAGAGTAAATTATATGTTTAATTATAAACTTTCCACTTTGGGCAGCTATAATTAATGACTCAAGGAATTGTGCAATAAGCCAAAAGCAACCTTTTATTACTCCTGAGATACCTGAACAACACTAGCGTTTCAGAGCCAGTCAGGTTCTATTAGTACAGGAATCAAAATGCCTACCTGAGGCATTAATCACGCAGCACCTCCGAGCAGAGAGACTTTTAATTATATATGCTGTATACTATCCACATGGATTGTCTGCACCAGGGAATGGTAATAAATGTTCTATCCTAAGTAATGATGACAAGAAAGTTTTTTATTTTTAAATTTTTTTTCACGAATGCCACCTTAAATTTCTACAACCTTACCCAGATGTAGTCTCAAATCCGAAACATGGGGAATTCCTCTCTAAAATATCTTTCAGGAAGTCAATGCCTTTGGAGATTGGAATTTAATTTGTGTTTTCTACTAGAATTGACAAGGGCAGTGAGGAGTGCCTCTCCTCCTAGAGATCCAACCTTTTTTCCCCTCTGTACATCCAGAATTGCATTATAAGAGGAATGGTGTCTATCTACCACATCGAGAGAGCAGCCATATAGTTTATTATCAAACACTGGACTCCTTTATCTGTTCCAGAACAACTTCTCTAGGAAAATCAGGAGGCATCCTACATGTGGAACAAAGTCAGTTTAATCCTTGAGCACAATATCATTGATGGATTATGCATAGCATAGCTTGGTTATTTTGTCATGGAAAGAGTATGGACTTAGGCATAAAAAAGGGCTGGATTTGAATCTCTACTCTGCCACTCACTAAGTAAGGGACTTCAAGCAAGTTATTTAACCTCAGAATCTCAGTTTCCTCCTCTCTAAAATGGAGACCCTTAAAGCACTTTTGTAATTATTAACTCAAGTGTAGTAATGTAGATAAAGCTTCAGGTATAGATAACATACTAGGCTCTCAACAATTGTTATGTGTTAAAGGAATGCCAAAAACATTTTAGATTCTCTTATTCACTCACCCAGAATCTCACAACAAGTTTAGGCTGTTAATGAAAACACTAATCTTGACTTTGCTGCCAAAATAAATGTTTTGTCCTTTTCTGAGGGGAAAAAAAAGACAGTATTCCTATTTGACACTTGTGCTTTGGACAATCTTTTGAAAGAATAAAGAAAAAAGAGTTTGGTGTAATTCCTGATGGGGTGTGTGTTGCTTTTTATGCCACAGTGTGGGTTTGTAATTGTGGTTTCCCATTTCATTGTTGTAACTAGACATAATTTTTAAATCAATAAAAATACAAAGAAATGCTTAAAAATATGATATAAAAGGCATTCATTGTTTGATAAAAATAGAATGACTATACTTAACATGTATTGTACGCAGCTGACAAGCACCCTGAATTAATCACTATGTATTATATACATGTAAAAAATTTTCTCATGTAGCTCATAAATATGCACAAATAAAAAGTTAAACGCAAAAAACCAAAAACCCAAAAGATTATGAAGAAAATAGTAATTCCCATACTAAAAACGTATAAACTTCAGATGAACAAGATGTATAAAAATATTGAAGGTTTTTGTTGTAAAAAATGAAAAAAATAAAAGGCAAGCTTCTATTGAATGGGTCTATTAATTATTCTCTTGTTGCAGCTCCCAAAGCCCCTCAATTCAGTACCTTCCCTTGCCTTGCTTTGCGCCTCTGGGAAGCTGTCTTCTAAATTACATCACCTGGACTCCCTGACCCATGGCTTTTAGTTAGTTTCTCCAGGAAGGAACTAGTAGATGATTGGATGTCTGGAGTAAAAATATTTTTGGGTATTTATTATTCTCTTCCTTTTTTGCTCCATGGTGGTTCTGGCTATGACAGTGTTGTTAATCTTAGTGGATCTCAAACTTGAGTGTGCATCCAAATTACCTGGAAGTTTTGTTAAAGATACCAGCACATGTATGTTTATTGCAGCTCTATTCACAATAGCAAAAACATGGAACCAACCATGTTGCCCATTGAAGCTGAGCTGGATAAAAAAAGTGATACATATACACAATAGAATATTATGCAGCCATAAAGAGGGACAAACATATGAACTTCACAGCAACTTGGATGTATTTAGAGTTGATCATACTCAGTGATCAATCACAGAAACAATGAACAATACCATATGCTCTCACTCATAAGCGGACCTTAAACAATTATGATACTATAAGAAAGGGATTGGCAGTAGTGGGAAACTGCTAGGGGAGGGAGGGGTATACCTCATCAACAAGGGTACAAGAGTACCTGCATAATCAACGTTTGTATACCTAACCCTGAATTGTACTCCACATCCTTATAATAAAAAAAAACAACCCAGATTTCTGGGTCCCACAGAGTTTCTGATTCTGTAGATGTGGAGTAAAGCTGAAGAATTTGTATTCCTAACAAGTTCTCAGTTGATGGTGATGCTCATACATAAACATCTACTTGCTGTCCAGTTTTCTAAGACAGTAGGACAGCCCCTTTCTTGTGGCTACAGTTTTCTGTCTCTGATAGAAGACACTATCACTGTTCACTTCAGGCCTAAAGATAATAATTAACACACTTCTTTGTTGCTAGACTCTAGGTAATGCCTCATCATTCCCTGTTAGGACATTAGTAGGGGACTTGTCTATAGTTGTAGAAATAGTCCCGTCATTATATTATCTTTCAATTCAGCACTTTTAAATGTACTTTTTGCTTTTTTGAGTCCAATGGGTCACTCTGTCCAAACTGGAGTGGAGTCACACGATCATGGCTCACTGCAGTCTCAACCTCCTGGACTCAGGCAATCCTTTCGCTTCAGCCTCCTGAGTAGCTGGGACTACAGGCATGTACCACCACGCCTAGATAATTTTCTTATCTTTTTGTCTAGATGAGGTCTTGCTATGTTACCCAGGCTCGTCTTGAACTGCTGGGCTCAAGCAATCCTCCTGCCTCAGCTGCCCAAAGTGTTGGGATTACAGACATGAGTCACACCATCCAGCTAAGTGTACTGTTTTTTTCTTCCTGCACCCTGATACAATGAGTAAAGAAATTACTCAAATTAAACATTAAGAATGTTTAAAAATCATGGAAATGTTTGCATTTCAAACTGTTCTTATGTCACCTAAGTTTGTCATTTTCATAATAATTCAGACTACTTTCCAATTTCAAACCAGGGAGAATTTTGGGTTTGAAGTCATAGCATCTACTCAGTCACAATGAAAATACTATTTTAGTAGTTTCATAAATGAGACAAAATAGCAGCAAAAAAGATTTATCCTCAAAGTCTTTAGTATCAAATTTATTGTTATTTTTATGATAGTCAAAAATTTGAACTAGAGTTGCGACTTCATGTAATAGATTTCTAAAATACTTGTGTCTCAGTAATTTGATTTGTATTAATGTATCATTTTTTGACAAGTGTCTTAAACAATAATAATAATTTCAAAATTACTCAGCACAATCATACTATTGTTAAAAACAACTCTAAGTTTACTATGCTTTCCCCACTATTCCCTGAACCTACTACGTAATTATGATTAGAAGTGTTTTAAAACTTCAAGATCAATTTTTGTCTTTTAAAATATGAGTTTTCAAATCCTCTTGCTTTTATCCTTTGTTTCTGAATAAGAGGTTTTTACCTGTGAGAATTATTTTTCCCATTCCAGGAAGAGTGGCTGTTTACTGTTAAAAAGGTTATTCTTAACTAGTCTCTCGTGGACTGTTTCAGACAAAAAAATGAAGAAAGTGAAAAGGGGAGAAAACTCCTTAGATACAGTGAAGATATAAACAATGTATCTAGAAGTTTCTTAAAAAACACAAAAGCAGCAATGAGGATAACAAAGGTTAGCTGCAGTACCTATGGGGCATCAGAAGTTGGAAGATTCTATAGACCTAGGGTCAACTATGTCCATGATAGGATTTGGACATCCCCACACACAAGACTCTTGTGTCCTGTATGTCACTTTGTGGAACTTTGAAGAATGAAGTCCCTACTATCAAAACAAAACCTAAGAAAGCAATTTCACATTTGTTTGAAAGTAAGTGTCAAAAAGGCCTCTCCTCTCCCAAGTCTTAGATATAAACAATCTACTCTCTCTTGAATTTTTCAGATCAGCAAATGGTTTGGTGTTATATTGTGTTAGGAACACCAGAAGGGTTTCTGAGGCAAGAGGGCTATTGTGATGGCATATAAATTTGGAATTTTATAATTCAAGACAGCAGAGTTTAAACATCAGTACAGAAGAGAATCAAGTATGTATACCTGGAATTTTTAAGTATATGGTGAGTTTGCTTCATTTGGAGAATATCATTACTTTTTTTTAAAACTTTCTTTGAACTATGGACTTGGCACTAGCACCAATCTTTTTATTTGAGGTGTCTTGGAGGAGCTTTATGATGATTTCAAAATGTTGCATAAAGTCTACAGTGAAGCATCAAATCTCAACAATTAAATTAGCATTTATTATTCTAGAGATCAGAAAAACAAAGCAAATAATAGCAAGAACACTATCACTGTAGCAACTTTTTGTGACTGATTTCAAAATCTATTGTACTGAGGTCAGAAAATATTGCCTATTGAAACTTCTCTTATGGTAGATCCATTTTTTTTCACATTCCATGAATGCATGAATGCTTTGTATATTTGTTGACTGTGAAGTTCAATGTATGCCTATTAAGTTAGGCATATTTAGTATAATTTTATATTTGATTAGTTCTAATAATTTGCTCTTGCTAATTCTATTAATTTCTAAGAAAGATGTGTTAAAATTGCCCACTATTATGGTAGATTTGTCAATTTCTCCTAGCAGTGTTCTCAATTTTTTCTATGGTTGGATTTTTTTTTGTTATTGGATTGGAATATTTTCTGCACCATGGTAGTATTGCAAATTTGGACCCCAATGTACAGATGATGAGGGCCTGGGATTTTGATTTATTGATGGAGATTTTCCCATCCGAACAGCCCTAGTGATGTGGCAAACATTTTTACTTCTTCCCAGCAGTATATAGTTCCTCTGTTTAAGACAAAAGAGTGGAAATTTCAGCATAGCACTCTGTTAAGCAGTGTTTGTTCTCTTCTTTTGTGTAGGCGTCAAACAAATCTCCAGCCCATGGAGATGGTAGAATACCAGACCCTCATCCACAGGTCCAAATCCTTATAAACTGTCACACTGAAAGTTTTTCCTGACCACTTCATTTCATTTTGGAAACCTAGAGATTTACCTCTATTTGTTTCATGTTAAGCCACATGTTATGGGGTATGTGTGTGTTTACTGTTGTGAATTTTTAGTCTAGAATTTCTAGTTTGTAGCAGAAGAGTAGCCCATTGATGACAACTGAATTGACTGCTCTACACTACATTAAAATGAAATTTACAATTTCTTCTTTTTTTTTTTTTTTTGAGTTGGAGTCTCACACTGTCACCCAGACTGGAGTGCAGTGGCCGCTCCCGGCCACCGCAACCTCGACCTGCTGGGTTTCGGCGATCCTTCCGCCTCAGCCGGAATTACAGGCATGTGCTACCACGCCCGGCTGATTTTTTGATTTATTGTAGAGATGAGGTCTTGCTGCCCAGGCGGGTCTCGAACCCGCGGGCTCAGGCAATCCATTCACCTCAGCCTCCCAAAGGCACGGGATTACAGGCTGAGCCACCGAGCCTGGCTACAACTTATTCTTGATGTTTTTCTAATAAGTTATTTAATTAATTCAAATCCTCAACAGACATTTTGACAATTTTGTGCCTGAAGGTATATCAGAGCGAGGGAATTCTGCAGTAAATAAAACACCTGTTCCTTGACTTTGTGAAGGTTAAAGGTTAGTAGAAGAAACAGATAGGAAGCAACAATTAGACAAAATAAAATTACAACTCAAGATGGATAAATTCATGTTTTAAAGAAAATTATCTTTGGGAAGAACACAAGCAAGATTGAGATAAAGGATCCAATTTGGCTAGGTATGATGAACAAGACCTCTATGACATCCATGAGAAACCAGAAGAAAGTTTCATTAGAAATGGTGTCGATTACAATTCTGAATTGTTTATTAATGTTCTTTAAGAGTGGAGGGTGTGATGTTTGGTATCAATTTATGTATGTATATATGTATTTTGTATTTTAGAGTTATTTGGTACAAGTGAGCATTTTCTACATAAGGAAGTTGCATGCAGGTGAAGTTTGGACTTCTGACTGTTCCTTTCTCCTCCTGATAGTGGACCAAGTACTCAGCATGTTGCCAAGATTTTTATAGGATGCATGACACCAGGAGGCCATCTTGGGATCTTGTCTAGCATAGAACTCTGAAACCGTCCCTGATTTGAAGACGATGGGCCTTCAGCATTATAGTAACTAATGCTCTCCTTATAATGCCCATAAAAGAAATGTATTTGATAATTTATTACTAGAAAAATATTAAAACATCATATTATTCATCTAGTGTGCTTCTTTTTCTCCTAGTAAAAAGCATGAAACAATCATTTGTCCCTTTTTTGTAATAGTCAAATTTGAAGTCAAATTATATCTTGCTCTTATCTTCAACATTTTTTATTTTTCTGGATGCCACTTTTGAAGATGAAAATTGATAACAATTTTGAAATGAATCTTATAGGGTAATAATATAAGGAAACATGAGTTTTGTACCTTAGGCCCACTTTGCAAAGCATTCTTTCCTTCCCCAGAACTTGAGTTATGGAGGAAAAGATAGAAAAAGACAAGAAAAAAGGAGAGCAGAAAGGTAAACCAAGGCAAATAAAAGATGGATTAAAAAATTAAAAATGGGGCCAGTGCAGTGGCTCAGCTTGTAATCCCAGCACTTTGGGAGGCCGAGGTGAGAGGATTGCCTAAGCCCAGGGGTTCGAGACCAGCCTGAGCAACTGAGCAAGACCTTGTTTCTACAATAAATCTCAAAAACTAGCTGGGTGTAGTGGCATGTGTCTGTAGTTCCTGCTACTTGGAAGGCTGAGGTGGAAGGATCACCTGAGCCCAGCAGGTCGAGGCTGCTGTGGCCATGAGCATACCACTGCACTCCAGCCTGGGTGACAAAGAGTGTGATTTCAACTCAAAAATAAATAAATAAATAAATAATGAACTAAGTAACTAGAGAATGTTGTCTTTCTTCACAACTATGTAGGCATAGAGGATGAAGTGCTCTTACAAGAAAATATAAATGTCATTCTCTTCACGTTGCAGCTGATAATGTGTATCATTCAATGAGGTGAACTAATTCTTACTACTTCAAGGAGCAAGCCTCCTAGACTATGACTACTATTTAAGCCTTGACATAGCTATCGTAAAAAGTAAAGAGAGTCAAGGTACAGGGTTAGGGTTTGAGGTTTAGTTGTCTGTGATTGTGTGTCATTTCCCTATCGCTTTATTTCACTAATAAACATTTATTAGGCCCTTTGACGGCAGCAGGGACTCAAATAAGAATGGCATGGCCTTGATTACAAGGAATTCACAGGAGATAAAAAAGTACATCAATAAATATAATAAAAGTCATGTAACACAACGATAGGGACACAGTCTGAGGAATTCTTCATTAGGTTGTTTCATCATTGTGTGAACATGGTAGCATGTACTTATACAATCCTAGATGATAAAGACTAGTACACACCTAGGCTATATGGGATAGAGTATTGCTCCTAAGCCACAAACTTGTACAACATGCTACTCTACTGAATACTATAGGCAATTATAACACTGTGGTGAGTATTTATTTTGGGGTTTTTTTTTTTTTGAGTTGGAGCCTCACTCCATCACGCAGGCTGGAGTACAGTGGCACGCTCACAGCCATGCCAGTGTCAACCTGCTGGACTCCAGTGATTCATCTGCTTCCGCCTTCCAAGTAGCCGGAACTACAGGCACACGCTATCATGCCCAGCTAATGTTTTCTTTATTGTAGAGATGAGATCTCGCCAACTTGCCCGGACTGGTCTTGAACCCGCAGGCTCAGGTAATCCACTTGCTTCAGCCTCCCAAAGTGCTGGGATTACAGGATGAGCCTGTGGTACGTATTTGTATATCTAAAGATATATATCTAGATGTAGGACAGGTACAGTAAAAGTACAGTATTATAATCGCACAAGACCACAGTCACATATGCAGAGTGTTATTGACTGAAATGTTCTGCAGCACATGACTGCATAATGTAATAAATGTTAAAATAAAATAGATGTAATACACACGAAAACAAGGGAAGTTACTGGAGAGACTAACTAGTGGTTTGAAGGAGTAGAGACAGCGACAAAAAGAGGATGTTGCTGGGCTCGGTGGCTCAGCCTATAATTCCGTGCCTTGGGAGGCTGAGGTGAGTGGATTGCCTGAGCCCGCGGGTTCGAGACCCGCCTGGGAAACTTGGCGAGACCTCATCTCTACAATAAATCAAAAATTAGCTGGGTGTGGTAGCGTGCACCTGTAATTTCGGCTACTCTGAAGGCTGAGGCGGAAGGATCGCCGGAGCCCAGCAGTTGAGGCTGCAGTGGCTGGGAGCGGCCACTGCACTCCAGTCTGGGCAACAGAGTGAAACTCCAACTCAAAAAAAAAAAGAGGATGTTATTCTGTCCTTCATCTTAAAGAATGAAAGTGCTGTAGATAGAAATTGAATTGGGATGGAAGTGGATAGGAAAGGGATGAAAGCTGGTGAGTTTAGTACACCCTCAAAGTTAATTTCAAAAGCTCAAGGGGTAAGGAATCACCTTAATGAAGAGAAGTTTCACCAAATAAATTAACAAAGCCAAGCTTAATTTGTACTATTAAGACTTCTTCTCAGTACCTTATTTTTCATGTCGTAATCATATAAAGAGATAAGTTAGTAATAATGAAAAATCAATCAGAAGAAAGCAAGGTACATCTGGGAGAATGTTATGTTTCATTCAGTCAGTCCCTTGGCCACTCCAAAAAAGAAATGAGAATCACTTCATTATAGTACGCCCCCCCTTTTCTTACTCACTTAGGCAAATGCACAGACAAATATGTGTAAATTTAATTATGGAGACAATTTGTCTCCACAAACTCACAGGAGATGGGGATTCTCACATGTGATACTCCTTTTATGCTCCTGGAAATGAGTTTGGGAGAAGGCTTTATCCCAACAATGCTCTGCTAGGCTAGCAAGGACCCTTTTAAATAGGGCACACAATTATTATTATTACTTTTTGTCCTTCCATTACCTTTTTATTCATTTCCTTTTGACAGAGAACTAATATACAAATTTAGTATAAATAGTTATTGGCAAAAAGTTTTATTAAAAATTCATCTAATCTCAGCACTATCTAAAAATAAGCATATTAATAATTTACATATACACAAAAATACATCATACTCTGTATGCTCTTTTGTTCTTTGCTGACATCGTTTTAACAAATAATTTTCCATAGATAGGGAAATATAAATCCAAGATAGTGGTTCTTTACATGTCAGAGTATCATGAACCATTCAGAAAATGAATATATGTCCAAGTACAGAAAATTTTGCACATAATTTCAGAGGGCTTGTGGATCCTTTCTAAAGCCAAAAGGTTCTATACATTTAAGAATAAGGATCCCTGATGCAATAAATTATTCTTAGTATATTTGTATATAGTAGACATTTTCTCTGCTTTCTGAGCCCTGTAATCTCTATCTCTGGGAAATTTTCCAACTCATGGCCTTTTCCAAAAGGATAAGTCTAGTCTTATGCTTAATCTTATTTTCTATTTTCCAACTGACTAAATTGCCATGAACACATGACATAAGGGAGTCAATTGACAGGCTGGTTAGGAGCCCATTTGTTTGGTTTTTTTCCTCTGGGAAATTTGATCTCAGAGACAGAGGTTCTAGTTGAAGAAAGGCAAAAGGCATGAGACCTCTTATTGACCTATATCTAATCCTGAATTGTACCTCACACCTTTAAAATAAAAAAAAAGAATGTGACTTCTAATATCCTCAGCCATAAATCAAGCATAAAGAAATTCCAAGACTGAAATAATGCCATGCATCTTCCCAGACCACAATGCAATAAAAATAAATAGTACCACCAATAAGACCCTCCAAAACACACAAAGACATAGATACTAAATAGCACACTACTGAACGACTTCTGGGTCAACACAGAAATCAAGACAGAAATTAAAAGATTCCTGGAAACAAAGACACATCTTACCAGAATCTCTGGGATGCCACAAAAGCAGTAATAAGAGGGAAATGTATAATCCTACACACATGTATTTAAAAGAAAAAAAAGACTAATGTCACATTTAAAAGAGCTGAAAAGGCAAGATCACCAAAATCTTAACTTCAGCAGAAGAATCCAGATCACCAAAATAAAATCCCAATTACAGGACACAAAAGACAAAAGTATCATAAAAAAATCAACAAAACAAAAAGCTGGTTCTTTGAGAGGACAGAAAAGATAGATGGACCCCTAGCCAGACTAGCAAAAAGAGAGAGAAAGCCTAAATAAGCATATCTAGAAATGCAGAAGTTATAACTGATCCCGAAAAAATTCAAAAGATTATCAGAGATTACTATGCATACCTATATGGAAACAAACACAGAAACCTAAATTAAATGGAGGACTTTCTGGCAACACACAACCTCCCAAGGTTAAAGCAAGAAAAAAAAAATCAGCCGGGCGTGGTAGCACATGCCTGTAATTCTGGCTACTTGGAAGGCTGAGGCGGAAGGATCGCCGGAGCCCAGCAGGTCGAGGCTGCGATGGCCGAGAGTGGCCACTGCACTCCAGTCTGGGCCACAGAGTGAGACTCCAACTCAAAAAAAAAAAAAAAAAAGAAAGAAATCGAAATCCTAAGTAGACCAATAACAACCTAGGAAATTGACTCCATCATAAGAAAACTACCGAAAAATAAAAGTCCTGTATCAGATGGCTTCCCAGCAGAATTCTACAAAGCATACAAGGATAAGCTGATACGAATCTTATTGAAAGCATTCCAGGCAATCAAGAAAGATAGAATCCTCCCCAAATCATTTTATGACGCTAACACACGCTGATACCCAAACTTGGCAAAGACTCAGGAAGGAAAGAAAACTACAGACCAATCTTGATGAACATGAATGCAAAAATTCTCAACAAGATCTAGCAAAATGGACTTCACAGCAACTTGGATGGATTTAGAGTCTGTCACACTCAGTGATCGATCACAGAAACAAAGAACAGAGTGCCATATGTTCTCACTCATCAGCGGACCTTGAACAATTATCATAATACTATAAGAAAGGGATTGGCAGTAGTGGGAAACTGCCAGGGAAAGGGGGTTGGGATTGGCAGTTGAGGGAAACTGCCAGAGGAGGGAGGGGCACACTTCATCAACAAGGGTACCTACATAATGAACATTTGTATACCTAACCCTGAATTATACCCCACATCCTTAAAATAAAGAGAAAAAAAAAATCTAGCAAAATGGATTGAACAACACATCCCAAGAATCATCCATCATGACCAAGCAGGCTTCATTGCCAGGATACAGGGCTGGTTCAACATCCTCAAGGCTATAAATGTAATTCAATACATCAATAGATGTAAAAACAAGAACCACATGATTATTTGTTACACACAGAAAAAGATTTCAACGAAATTCAACATACCTTCTTGATAAAAACCCTTGAACACCTAGGCACAAAAGGAACATTCCTCAGAATAGTAAGAACTATCCTATTAAACCCATAGCCAACATATCCCTCAATGGGCAGAATTTGGAAGTATTTCCCCTGAAAATGGGGCAAGACAAGGGTGTCCACTCTCACCCCTCTTGTTCAACATAGCATTGGAAGTCCTAGCTAGAGCAATCAGGTAAGAGAAGGAAACCAGAGCATCCAAATAGGTAAAGAGGAAATTAAACTATCCCTTTCTGCAGATGACATGATTCTATTCCTTGAAAACTCAAGGGAATCTTTCAAATATCTCCTTGTGCTGATAAGTGACTTTGGAAGAGTCTCAGGGTACAAAATCAATGTGCAAAAGACAATTTTAAAAATATACATAGAAAACAAACAGGCAGAAAATCAAATAAAAAGCACAGTTCCATTCACAATAAACACACACACACACACACACACACACACACACACACACACACACACAAAGAAAGAAAGAAATATCTTGGCATTTTCCTAATCAGAGAAGTGAAAGATCTTTACAACAAAAACTACAAAAATACTGCTCAAAGAAATCAAAGAAGACACTAACAAATGGAAGAATATTCTATGCTCATGGATTGGAAGAATCAATATGGTTAAAATGTCCATCCTACTCAAGGCAATCTACAGATTTCAGTGCAATAGTCATCAAATTACCAACATCATTCTTCTCAGACCTGGAAATGACAATACAGAAAAACATATGGAAACAAAAATGACACAAATAGCACCCAAACAATCCTCAGAAAAAGAAACAAAGTCGAAGTTCTCATACTTCCAGACTTTAAAATTTATTATAAGGTTGCAGTAAATAAAACAACCAAGTATTGGTTCAAGAACAGGCATATAGACCAATGGAAGAGGATAGAGATTCTGGAAGCAAATCCTCAATTCCTCTACCAACTCATCTTTGACAAAGCCTCCACCAACAACCACTGGGGAGAGGAGAACCTATTCAGTAAATGGTGCTGGGAAAACTGGCCAACCACATGCAGAAGAATGAAATAGGACCCCTACCTATCATCATACACAAAAACCAACTCTAAATGAATCAAAGACTTAAACATAAAACTTCAAACTATAAGAATCTTAGAAAATGCAGGATACATCCTTATGTACACCGGAATTAGCAAAAAATACTTGATCATAACCCTAAAAACATATGCCATAAGAGATAAGATAGACAAGTGGGACCTCATCAAACTGCAAAGCTTCTGAAAAACAAAATAAACCATCAACCCACAGAATTGGAAAAAAATATTTGCCAACTGTATATCTGACAAAGGCCTAACATCCAGGATCTGCAAGTAACTCAAATGAGCGGAAAGGAAAAAAACAAACAGCCCTATAAAAAAGTGAGCAAAAGACATGAGTAAACACTTCTCAAAATAAGATGTACAAACAGCCAACAGATAGATGAAAAAATGCTCAGCCTGACTAATCATCAGAGAAATACAAATCAAAACTACATTGAGATACCACCTAACTCCAGTAAGGATAGTCATCATTAGTAAATCAATACAGCAGATGATGGCAAAGATGTGGAGAAAAGGGAATGTTTCTATACTGTTTGTGGGAGTGCAAACTAATACAACCTTTATGGAAAACAATACCACCTCTGTGGTGATTTCTAAGAGATCTAGAAATTGGCCTTCCATATGACCCAGGAATCTCTTGTCTGGAAATATACCCAGAGAAACTCAAATCATCCTACAAAAAAGATACCTGCACACACATGTTTATTGCAGCACTATTCACAGTAGCAAAAATATGGATTCAGCCATGCTGCCTATCGAAACTGGACTAGATAAAAAAAGTGTGGTACATATACACGATGGAATATTACATAGCCATAAAGAAGGACAAAATTATAAACTTTGCAGCAACTTGGATGAATTTAGAGTCTATAATACTCAGTGATCTCTCACAGAAACAAAGAACTGAGTACCACATGTTCTCACTCATAAATGGATCCTGAACGTTTATCAAAATACTACAAGAAAGATATCAGCAGTAGCAGGACACTGACAGGGGAAGGAGGAAGGTGGGCACATAGCATCACCAAGGGTACCTTATTCTAAACCAGACTAAGTGAGGACCAGTGGGAGGCCCACACTTTACCTGTAAGTAGAACACTTATGTACCTAATCCTGACTTGTACCCAACATCTTAAAAATAAAATAAAGGAAAAAAAGAAAGTACTTTCTGAGCAGCACATAGAGGAAATAAAGGTAAATCTACAACTAAACACCTGGAACTAGAAAAATAAATACAAGGGACAGAAAGAATATTAAATCTACTCTACAAAACATGTTTCCCACAGAAGAATAATAGGATAATGTAGGAGGCCGTCTCAGCATTTGGAAGAGATGTCTGAAGACACTGGAGGAGTAGCCTGATACTGGAAGTTTAAGATTTTATCCCAGTAAAATGAAAGACATCACATTAGTATTATGTCAGAGTTTCTTATTCAAAAAACCAGCTTACCATGTGTCACCTTTGAATTAATTAGTACATTCAGAGTTCCTATTGGCTTATAAGGTCAGATACTTGAGGTAAACCTCCTATTAAGATATAAAGGACCAAAGGAAGCAAACATATAGAACAATAAATTAATTAATTAGTTAATTAATTAATAGAAAGAAAATAGGTGTGAGCTGGAAGCAGAACAAACCATCAAAGAAGAAAATTAACAACTTGATTATGGATAAAGGAACCACTGGAATCCTAAATAAGAACAAGAGGCTACAAGAGAAATATTCCCACAGCAACTAGATACTCCTAAATATTAAAATTCCAATAATAAAAATAAATGTAATAGAGGATTTGGAAAATAAAATTGACAAAATCTCCGAACAAATAGAAAGAAAAAGATAGAAAACTATAAAAAATGAGATAAAGGAATTAGAAGATCAACTTAGAATTTTTAACAGAGAAATAAAAAGAATTCCAGAAAGAGAGAACATAAAATGAAGGAAAGAATTCTCCAGGAGAGAAGGACATTAGGGTAAACAAGAGCAAAGTTTGTCCTATGATTATTAAGACTTATTATAAAGTTATAATTATTAGGGCAATACAATTAGTAAGTAAGAATACAAGCTCAGAGGAGGACCTGGACTTTTATTTTTATGTAAAAAAAAAAAAAGCTCTTCCAACTTTATCAACCTGGGAGAGTTGATAAAGAAAAAAGGCAATTCTATAAATTAGTGGGAGAAAGTCAAAGCTTTTCAGTAAATATTTCTTTGATAGCACATTGTTTATAGAGAGAAAACAAAACCAGACTTTTACCTCAAGTCATATATAGGGCTGCAATTCAGGTGGTTTAAAAACCTGGATATAAAGAAGTAAAACTTTAATATATGAGAAAACAATATATTAGAGATTGTTTTCTCGAACAAAGCAAATTAAAATGTACGCTGCTTTATACAGGAAAAAAACGAGAGGTTTGACTAAAACAATTAAAACTTGTTTAAAAATGACACTATAAGTAAAGTCTAAAGACAAATGAAAGAGAAAATAATTATTACAAATATCTCAAAGGATAGTATCCCAAATTCGTGTTCTATAGAACAATAGAAAAAAAATAGAAGAAAAAATGATATATAGTGACAAACCACAAAAGTGGAAACCTGGCCTAGCAGCCATTTAAGAAGTTGTTCAAATTTAGTAAAAATCAGAGACATGCAATATCAAATAACAATTAAATACTATTTTGCACTAAACTGACCGGAAAAATTACAAAAGTCTGAGAATATCAAGTGTTGACAATGGTGTAGCTAAATGCTTACATCTGTTGCTGAATGTAAATATAGATAGAATGTCTGTTTTAACATTTTTCTGTACTTGCCTGTTTCTTTCTTTTTTTTTTTTGAGTTGGAGTCTCACTCTGTCGCCCAGATTGGAGTGCAGTGGCCGCTCCTGGCCACTGCAGCCTTGAACTGCTGGGCTCCGGAGATCCTTCCACCTTAGCCTTCCAGGTAGCCGGAATTACAGGCATGCGCTACCACGCCCGACTGATTTTTTTTATTTATTGTAGAGATGAGGTCTTGCTGCCCAGGCGGGTCTCGAACCCATGGGCTCAGGCAATCCACTCACCTCAGCCTCCCAAAGGCGCGGGTTTACAGGCTGAGCCACCGAGCCCGGTTTACTTGCCTGTTTTTAAAACATAATTTATAATTAAAATTTTTGAAACAATCTTTTTCTTTATATTTTGAGACAAGTTAAATATCATAGAAATTATCTTTCTTTATAAAGTTGTAAAGAATTGTCTTCAAAAACATCTTTGCACAGTTCATTTTTTAGGAATGGTTGTTATTGGCAACTTTGTAATTCTAACATTTTAGTTTTGGCACAATTTTTTCCCAGAAAATCCTGCATTCCATCGATATTTTCATATTTTTTAGACTTGAGTTGATATCATAAAATGAATCTACTTCTTACTTGGGGTGTCTCAAGGCTTTCAAAAACTGGGCAGTTTTCCCATGCAGGGCAGTTCTACTGGGGTTCCTTTCCTTCAGGACATGATGACTATGTTTTACTGGAAGACTCATGGGTGGTATGTAGGAAGCTGCACAAGGATGGTCCTTCCTAATAACAAAGAAGATCGCTTCCTGGTTACTCAGTCAGTCAAAAGCAACCTCCAGTTAAAGGAAAAGTGGCATGCTGCTCTTGATAAAATGGATTGAAGAAGTTCCTGGCTAGACTTGGCTCTCTCTACATAATGACTCCATTTATTTTTTAATACCAAGTGGCATTCACTCTGTTCTCCTGTGATGGGAAGTCTCTTATTGTTCTTCTGTCCTCTCCTGGGATCATACTTCACTTCCTCTCCCTACTTACTCTGAGGTCAGCTGAATGCATAGCCTTCAAGTTTCTAGACATGATAATACGGTAATAAACACCGTATATTGCCTCCTTCGGAACTTTTCATTTTTAAAATAAAACGTATTTTTGTTTTTTAAAAAAGAAACCCCAAATACTGCCTTTTAGAAATAAAGAAGTTCAGAATTTCAAAACAATTTTTCTTCTTGGTGAGCTTATTTTGAATGTCAAAATATCATACAAACAAAAATGACAATATTAAATATTCATTATTCTTTTTTCTTTCCCAATAGTCTTCTTAATTTTACATGGGTTATTCTGATCAACTAGGAAAAGGGTTGTACATAAGGAAGCAAAGAAAAACTAAGGGAAAAAAACAATATTTCAAAAATATTAGTGGTATTTTATCTTGAAGACTTTTTCTTGTACTTTCACATTGATTAACTCATGTAGCCTCATGAGACATGCATGATACCCAGAGGTATGCTAGGCTCAGGTACTGGGATCAGTATGCATAGCTTCTTCACCATGACTTTGAATAGAAGTTGGGCCTTGTGATTAACTTCTCTGAGGCTCAGTTTACTTATTTGCAAATTTGGGCTCATAACAGCACCTACTTCATTTTTTAAAATGTGGTTAAATGTAGAGTTTACTGGAGCACAAAGCTTGAGGACAGCTGTCCAGGAAGCACAGATCTCAAAGAATTGAAGTTAGTATTCTGAAAAGTAGAAGTTTGAGATTGTTTATGTAGACAAGGTTTAGGGAAACTTAACAGACTTTCAGCATATTTCTGCTTGAGGCTTAATGCACGGTTACAACACTCTGATTGATCAAGGTAGTTTTTTCTTTTGGGAAAGGTGTATTTAACATTCTACACTGAAGATGTAACCGTCATGGGATCTTTTGAGCCATCTGGTCTGAGTTAGGTACAGGATGATAAAGGAGGCAGTTAATCTATAACAAAGGTCAGTGATTAGAAGGCGAGGAAGTCTGGTCTCTAGTCTCTCCTAGTCATTTACAGAACAAGAACAATGAGGAAGAGAGAAAATCTGTAAGACGCAGAAGTTGCAATTATATATTGTATGACTCAGATCACAGTTATGTCTCTCTCAAGGCTTGGGGGTCCCAACAGCTTTTAAATTTTATTTATTTTCACATTTCCCTTTTTGAAAATCAAGGTCTTTTGAAGAAAGCATTGTCAATGAACTCAAAAGTTTTGACTCCAATTATGTGCAGGAGTTTTAGTTCTATGTAGCTAGAAAGTCTCATTCCTAGAATGCCACATTCATGTGTGAAAGGGGATTGGGCAAGCCGTAAAGCTGATGGAGCACAGGCTGAATTGAAAGCAACGTGAAGGAAGTGACTCTGACCTGAGTCAGGCTAAATCTTCAATTAATGCCATTCTTTGTGTGACCATTGTTTTAGCCCTTTCAATTGTGCATTGACTCCATTGCAAACAAATACCACATACAGAAACAAAGAATAGCGTTCCATATGTTCTCACTCATAAGCTGACCTTGAACAATTATAATGCTATAAGAAAGCGACTGGCAGTAATGGGAAACTGTTGGGGGGAGCGATTGGCAGTTGAGGGAAACTGCTAAAAGAGGGAGGGGCACATCTCATTAACAAGGGTACCTGCATGATCAATGTTTATATACCTAACCCTGAATTGTACCCCATATCTTTATAATAACAATTTTAAAAAAGAGGAAAGCAAAAACAGTACAGAACACAATTTGTGATTATAATTCTTAGAATAAGTAATCGTTTTTGTCAACAAGTTCCCAAGATCCAAATCCGCTGCTCAATCTATTGCTCAGGGGGAGTTTCAGATCTGAAAAGTTAGTTATTTGGGTTTTTATATCAACCATGAATTTAATGATATCAAAATCATTTGGGACATAGACACAGCACTCTGTTTTTATGATAATACAAGTTCCCCCTCATAGGGTTTTATGAAGACAAAATGATAAACATACATAAAACACCATATTGACTTGAACACCCATTATGCCCAGAGTCTTCTTCATTAACATTAGCCTTCAAAAATTATTTTTTAATATTCCCAGTTGAAGCTTTAACTTTTCTGTTTCTCTGTCACTCTGTAACACCACCACCCATTTAATCATTAAAAATCAGGCCGGGCGCAGTGGCTCAAGCGTGTAATCCCAGCACTTTGGAGGACCAAGGCGAGAGGATTGCCTGAGCCCAGGAGTTCGAGACCAGCCTGAGCAACTTGGTGAGACCTTGTCTCTGCAATACATGAAAAAATTAGCGTGTACTTGTAGTTCTGGCCCCTTGGAAGGCTGAGGTGGAAGGATCGCCTGAGCCCAGCAGGTCGACGCTGGGATGACCATGAGTGTGCCACTGCCCTCCAGCCTGGGTGAAAGAGTGAAACTCCAACTCAAAAAAAAAAAAAAAAAATCAAATTTGTTTACGTCTCTATCTAATCTTCTCATAGACCATTTCATTTTAAGAATTCAAGGCATGTGTTTTTCATCTGTGTGAATCTCCCACCCAACTTGTGGCAGCACCGAAACCTGTATCTCATGCTGAGGCGTATTTATTTAAAAGCTTTTTACTTTTCACTAGCTTGTCAGGAAAATACATGCTCATCACAGACAATTTTGAAGGAGCAAGAAACTATAAACAACCAACCACAGTTATCATTTTAGCATAATCGCTTTAATTAAATCTTTTAAAATTGTTTTTATTGAAGAAAAGTACATCAACCAAAAGTGCACAGCTTGACGGATTTCCACAAAGAGCACCCACATGTAAGCATTACTCAGTGCAAAAGATTGAGCCTTATTAGCAACCAAGAAATTTCTATTTCTTCTTCCAACCAACTTCACTCTCCTCCTCAAAGGTAACTGCGTTACTTTCCTGTTGCTATTCTAGCACATTATCACAAGTTTAGCGGCTTAAAACAATACTTATTTTCTCTTACAGTTCTAGAATTCACAAGTCTAAAGTCAAGAAATTGTGAGGGCTGTATTCCTTCTGGAGGCTTTGGGGGAAATCCACTTCCTTTTATTTTGTAACTTCTAGAGTCTACCTGCTTTCCTTGGCTTGTGACTCCTATCTTCAAAACTCATCACTCCAAAATCTGGTTTCATTGCTGAATCTTTTCCTAACTTCTATTTCTCCCGTTTCCCTCTTATAAAGACCTTCGTGATTATATTAGGCCCACCCAGATAATCCAGGATCATCTCCCCATCTCAAGGTTTTTAATTTAATCCCATCTGTCAATCTGTTTGGGGCATTAGAAAGGGGTCATCTTTAGAGAGGCATTGATGTCTACCACAGAGGCCATTAATCTGACTTTTAATAATGTAGATTGGTCTTTCTTTGAATATTATATAAATGCAAACCTTATATAAATATAACCTTGGATGTCCTACATATTAGTCAACATTTTATTCGTAAGCTTTATCCATTTTGCTGTGCAATAGTTTGATAATTTTCATTGCTTGATAGTATTCCATTGTAAGACTCTACCACAATTTATCTATTCTATTTTTAATGTTTTTTATTTTATTGTTTTTAGTTAGTTATTATTAATAGTACTGTTATAAATTCTATTATACAATAGTTCTTCTAATATCTGTATTTGTGTACATGTTTCTGTTAAGTATAGACCCAAGAGTGGAATTTCTGGGCAAGAGTATATGCATATGTGCAATTTTAGTAGATACAGCCAGTTTTCTGTAGTGGTGTACTAATTTACACTTCCACTGTCAGAGCTGGGGCATTCCAGATCCACATCTTTGCCAACATATGATGTGTGTCAGTGTTTTGCATTTTAGTCATTCTGGTGGATATGTAGTGGTATTTTATTGTGACTTTAATTTGCATATCTACTACTGTTTAGTATCTTTTTTAAACAGCTCTTGTCCATTTGGACATTCTCTTTTTGTGAAGTGCTTTTCAAGGTTTTGCTCACTTTTCTACCAATGCTGGATGTCTTTGTCATTGATTTTTCTGAATTATTTACAATTCTGAATAAAAATCCTTCATTGGCTATGTGTATGGCAAATATCTAAGTCCTTCAACTTCATTGTTCTTCTTAAAGATTGTTTTAGCTGACTTAACTCTTCATACTTTCATATATAAAAATGATAACTTCCTTTGATGGCATTTCAGTTAGCTACCATCCTAAGTCCTTACTTTCTTTTATAGAAAAATTTTTAAATAGAGATTCTGCACAAACTATCTTCATTTTCTTATATTCAGTTCACACTAGTATGACTTTTCTCTCCATTACACTATCTGCTCTCCCCTTAGTATTCTAGACACCTATGATCATCTATTGCAAAATCCAGTGGTTATATTAATTCTTTATCTTATTCAATCCCTCAGAAGCATTTAAGACAGTTGATCATTCTGCTTCTTGAATTGTTATTTTCTCTTAGATTTAAAAAAAAAAAAACTCTCCCCGATCCTCACCCATGTGTTCCTTCTACTTCATGTGCTGTTTGATTGAAGTCTCTTTTTCTGTTGTTTCTCTCCCATTGTACCCATAAATGTTAGCATTTTTTCAAGGGTTGACTTTCATGTGTCTTCTAGTTTTTTAGCCATTAACTATGATATAGGCTGATGCTTAGAGACTATTTTTATTATATTAAGAATATTTTTGGCAGAAGATGTGTTAAAGTATATCAAATTATGTTCAGCTGTATTAGATATGCAAATTAAAGCCAGAATAAGATACCATTATACATCCACCAGAATGCCTAAAATGAAAAACACTGACAAATACTAAGTGTTGGCAAGCATGTGAAGCAACTGGAATTCTACTATCCTATTGGTGGAAATGTATATTTGTACTTGACCATCATATTTTTGAAAGTAATTTTTTTTTCTCTTTCTTTCTTTCTGAAACTCTAATTACACTTATTGGACTTTTTCTATGCCTCATATATTGTTATTTTAAAAAAGTATTGCACATAATTTATTTGTATTCAGTCTTCACCCTACACAATTACTTCTGACTGGATTCTAGTTTTCTATTTCTTCTTTCTCTCACTTGTGGTTAAGTATAATTATTGAGTTCTTAACATGAAGGTTTCATTTTAATAATATTTTCATATAATTTTTTATAGATTCCATTCCAATGAAAGAAATTCTTCATTTTCCTCTTCTATGTTTTTGAACATAGATCATCAAAAATATACTCTGAATATGATAACAAAAAATTATAAAAGTCTTTCTTTGTCTAATAACTCCAACAACTATCCTATTGGTGTATGTATGTTATCATTTTTCCCCATTCTCTTGGGTGACCTGTGTGTACATCTCTGTGTGCGTTTGTATGTTTAATTCTATGCTAAACTTTATTATGAAAAAAATGTGAGAATCTAGAGGATATCTCCTAAGTTGACTTAACATTTGCTTTTGGCAGGCTCTTTAGATAGTCATGATGGATCACTTTTATCATTTCTGGGATTGAACTATTTTCAAACTGAGTTTATATATCCATGGGTTCAACTTGGTGTCTTATCAAGGTTTTCTCCTCATTGATCACCAGTTTTTGTCTCAATATCACTGTAAATCTTCCCAAGACCCTTCTTTGACTTTTAACGTGTGACTTATACAGCTTACAGTTTAGCAAATGCTTTAAGCTGTAAAATGTTGAAAGTGTTTTGTCTCCACTTATTACTTTTTTCTTTCTGGGATCTTGGCCCTGTAAGTCTGGCTATTGTGATAGCTCTAAACTCTGTTTGTCTCTCTAGATCTGAACAACAGCTAAGAGTTTTGGTTTTCTTTCTTGCCTCTTAGCGGCCTCTTTTGGCCCATCATTGCAGACACTTGGCCCTGTTATTCTTAAGAATAAGCAAAGACTCTGAAGGAAAAAGCAGCACAGAAGGTCAGGCTCACATCAATGTGTTTTTATTCTCCTCAGCATCTTAAAGTCTCAAATTCTGGCTACATGGTGAATTTTCAGTGTCTTCACATAGCTTATTTTTTAAAAAAGCTAGATTTGTATTTGTTTTTAGTGGGAAAACCTAGTTTGTCATAGCCAGAATTGAAAATGCTCAACTTATTTTTATGTATTCTTCCTGAAACTAATAGAAGTGCATATTAAATATAAGTTTTTATATATTGCCTATTTCAACATTATGTCAAAGCCTTTCTCACATTATTACAAATTTTAGAAACTTATTTTATAATACCTGAATTATATTGTATATATGAATAAGTCATGCTTTAGCTAGTTCTACAATACTGATCTTTGCTCTGGCTCCAAAATTTAACAATTAAAAATAATCATAAAACAGTATAGCGCAATTGTGAGAAATGTTTATGAAATGTTTTGTGTTATAGACATAGTGATCAATGAAATTTGCATACTTACTGTGAGCATAGGTTGCTATGGTAGTTGCTGTAGGATTTTCAAAACGTGTTAATTAGTGATTCTGGTTTTCCAGACAACATATTCAGAGAAATGAAACATAGATTTAGAAAACTAGTACAGATTAGCTTGTCATCAAAACTTCATGAATGATATATATAATAAGAATGAGAATGTTCAAAGAGAAAGATATCACTAAATTTGAAAGGGCAGGAAAAATGCTTTGAAATCAATATGATCTGAGATAAATTATATTGCATTGAATGAATTGAGAAAGACAAAGATATTTAATTATTTTCTAGTTCCTTTTCTTGTTTTTACCTAAGGTAGTTTTGAAGGTATTATTCCTAAGACTCCTAAGTTTGCATTTTCCTGTCTGAAAAAAAAATTATCATTGATGGATTTTTTTCATGGTCTATAAATCTGTTTCAGTTGAATAAATACATTTAACCTAAGATACTGGATCACAGGAAGTTTGCTGACAAATTGCATAGCTGACAACCCTCTATATGTAAATGTAAGGACAGTGTTGTTTTGCTTTGTCAACTTGAAATAAGAAAAGTTTATGATCCTTATTTCTTCACCTACTCAGAGACAAAGCCAGGATATGCAAATAAGCAAATGACTAACAGTAATTTCAAGAAAAGAAAATGCACCAAGACAGAAAATCTCCAAAGCCATCAATGAACAAGAATGTCTCAAACACTTGCATATATATTATTTTATGTAATTTCCATATTACATCGTAGAGATAGCCATTATTACTCTACTTTTAAGGTTAGAAAACTGTTCAAATTCAGACTACTGGAAAAATGATGAATCTTCACTTGGAGTCTCTCTGAATTCAATAACATGTTATTTCTGCTAAAACATTAGTGACCCAGTTCTATTAGCAAAATCTTATCTTAAATAAAACACTTTGTATCATTTCATGGTAAATTTGTAAATTCAGTAAAAGTTTGTCACATACATAAATTAGTTATACTGTTAAGCATTAGTACATGTAATCATTGCATCATACATATTTAACTATACTGATAAAACTCAGGACTTTTGAGTTATATGGATTTTCTAAATCTTTTGTATGCAAGTCTGTCCAAGTCTGATGAAGGGTCCTGGCAGGACAACCCTAAGGCCTGAGACAGAGCACTTCCCTTCACTCTGTCACTGTTAACCCCCAAAGTGACCACAGCTTATAGCTTCCTCATATGAAACAATAAGCATAAAAGAAATATTTGTTCATTATTATTACCCAATCTGAGTAAGGTTGCAGATACCCACATTTTGCTGGCAGCAATGTGAATTGGCTCAGGACTTATAGAAAATATACATAAATATCCTGTCAAGAAACATAAAAATGCTTATTTTCATTGACCCAGTCATTATACTCCTGGGGATGTATTCTAACTAAATAATTTAAAAAATGGAAAAGCAATAGTCAATGTTGGGCTCTTTTAGATTGCAAGAAAGAGACATACTCTGGTATGTCTCTTATCTAAGGTAATGGGGGCTTTTGTAAAGATGTGGAAGCAAAAAACCCCAGAAGACCCTCTCAGCTGAACAGCCAGGAGAGCTATAGTGACTTCCATCACCTTTCTCTACAGAGCCTTCAGAGGTCCAGCAATATCTCTGGTGGTCTGTCTTTCAGAAAATCACATCCATTTCTCACCATTTTATTGCCTCAGTGTCTGTCTCAAGCATTAGCCCTGTTTTGAAACCTAATATTTTCTCTGCTAAAGTGTGTTTTAACTCATTTAGTCTGCTTATCTATATTGAATAGCAACAATAACGACAATAAGGTTATACTATATTATAATATAATACTAATACAGCTATAACAATAGCTAGCTTCTTTTGACAGCTTACAATCTAATTTTTCTCATTTAATTTTTACAATACTCTTATGAAGTAAGTAATTCTATTGCCATTTTATACATGGAGAAAGTGAGGCACCAAGAAGTCAATATGAACAACTTCTTCAAGTTAAAATAAAATTTATAGCACTAAGATTTAAATCTAGAAAATTATTAATGTATTATATTTCTTCTCAAAGGAGGATGCAGTTGAATACAATACAAATATATCTGAGAAACACTAGCAACAGTGTGGAGTATAAGCCGACTTGGATACACAGGATCATTTAAGAAGAGAATGTAAAGAGAAAGAGGGGGGAAAAAAGTGAGCCCCAAAGTGCCAACACTGAGAGGTACAATAAAAAAGAAGCAACAGTATAAGAGACTTCAAAGGGGCAGCAAGTTATGTCAAAGAAACACTTGGGTGGGGGTTTTTCCAGAAGCTAACAGAAAAGAGCATTTCAAGAAGGAGAAAATGGTCAATAGTTTTGAATACTTCCCATGTACCGAATAAGAAAGTATGGCCATTAGATTCCTCAGGCCGAATGATCACTGAAGTTGAGAGTAATGTCAATGTAATGGAAACAGAAGAAGTCATGCTACTGAAGTGAAAATATAGAAGTGGAGAGAGTCTGTAGCAGCTCTGCCTAGGAACATGGCTATGAATGGGAGTGGGAACATGACATGGTGTGTAGAGGAGGAAGTGGTATCAAAGGCGAGTATCTTGTTAAACACATCAAATAGAAATTGGATTATGTTTGTGTGCTCTCGCCAATGATCCTGTAGAAGAGGGACGTAAGATGAATGAGAGGAAAACAGATGACTGAGGTTAAATCTTTAGAAGGCAAGAGAAGGGAGGCCGGATGCAGAGATTCTTCCTGTGTTAGTAGCACTTTGTATGCTGTGAAAGAGGCAAAGGAGAAGATGGATGTAGAGGGAGGTACAGGAAGGTGAAGACTGTTATCTTTTTATTGAATCGATAATGTCCAAAGTGAAGTCATTTACCAATGATGGAAATGGACACTTTGAGAGTCTAGAGTCAAACATTTATAGAGGATAATTAGAAAGGACATGCTAATAGGAGTTTTCTTTCAGCTAGTATAATGTTTGAAATTGGTATTTCAGCTGTGATGACTTTTCTACTTCTGACATGATTAAGGATACGTTGTTATAATTGGTCTTTGGTAACTTTCTTAAGTAATGGCATAATATAAGGGAGGAGGATTGCCAAGATAGCATAAGAAGATACAGTGGGGCTAAACAAACCACTGGTTTAATTTACTCAGGTTCTAGACTGGACTCATGGCATGGGAAAAGATTTGCTTCTAGATTTATTAAGCTACAACATTTTCTTTTCTTGCTAGTTATCCAGGAGTTTCTCCATGCAAAATCATGTTTGTATTTTGTTTTGTTTCATTTTGTTTTCTTATATGTGCATTTGGCCTCAAACACATATATGGTTTCTTTTTCTACTAGTTGGATATGGACCAATAGGAGTAACACTTTTTTTTTTTTTTAAAGAAAGTTTCTGAAATGGATAAGTATATTTGAAGTTTCAAAACTGGTTACTTTCAGGTCTTAAAAAATGTCCCCCTCTCAAATTCCAAATTACTTCTTTGTAGAAATTGTTACTCTGATTCCAAAATTCCAATGGAAATTCAAGAGAGGCATAATAGCCAGAACAATTCTGTAAAAGGACAAATTCGGAGGACTCATTTCTTGATTTCAAACCTACTACAAAGCAACAGTAAACAACACAGTATGGAACTGATAGAAAGGTAAATTAATAGTTCAATGAAGTAGAATTGAGAGCCTTGAAACAAACCCTCAAGGTTACAGTGGTCTTCCAAATAATACAGTCTATTGAACTTTGACAAACATATTCAAACAATTTAATAGGCAAAATCTAATAAATGGTGCTGGGAAAACTATACAATATGCAAAAGATGAATTTGGATCTCCATGGCACACCATATACAAAAACTAACTCAAAATCAATAAAATACTTAAAAGTAAGAGCTAACATTATGTATTTCTTAGAAGAAAACATAGAGATAAATCTTTATGACATTAGATTAGGCAACAGTTTCTCAGCTATGACACCAATAGAATAAGCAACAATAGAAAAAGGATACAAACTGAACATCATCAAAATTAAAAATTGTTGAGTTTCAAATGTCATCATCAAGAAAGTGAAAAAGACAGCCTATGACATAGGAAAATATTTGCAAATAATGTATTTGGTAAGGGCCTTATATGTAGAATATATGAAAAATTTAATAACTGTATAACTCAGTAGCAAAAATCTCAAAAGATCTGTTTAGAAAGAGTGGTAAAATAAGTATTTGTTGTTCCCATGTGGTCCATACCAGACTAGTAGAAAAAGAAACCATATATTTATTTGAGGTCAAATGCTCACATAAGAAAACAAAATGAAACAAAACAAAACACAAACATGATTTTGCATGGAGAAACTCCTGGATAACTAGCAAGAAAAGAACATGTTGTAGCTTAATAAACCTAGAAGCAGAAAATAATGAATCACCCACTTCATTACATGTAATTGACATTCAGTAAATATTTGCACCCGACTGAAGAAAGTAGCTAAAAGGAATCAGAGAAGGTATATTGTGGGCTTTATCTCATGAGGCAAGACTAATGCAACAGATGCTCGTACTTGAAAATCAAAATTATATTTTATCCCCTCTAGTCACGCCAAAGTTTTTCTTTCTATTTTTCTAGTTTTTATAAATGTTTTACATCTTCTGCTTTTATCTTTTCTTTGTGTGTTATTTTATTAGTTCTTTATAATCTATTCTTCTATTCTATATTAACTCCATTCTTAAAGTTTATCTGTCTTTATCAGTCCCTTTTCTCCTTGATAATTTTGGTTTCTATTGATGTTGAAAGTTTCATTATAAACTTTGCATCTGTCACAATTTCCATGACAGAGTCCAATTTTGGCTTCATTATGTCTTTAATTTATAGTTGTCTGTTTTAAAAATTATTAAATTAATTTTATATCTCCTATGGTCTTTATATGAATTTAATATTTCCCTTATGCTTTTTCTCTCTAGTGCTTTATTTATTTTTTAAATATTTATTTATTTTAATACCAATTATTTTTGTGTCCTAACTTAAAGTGAGCATGACTCTCAACTCAAAACTTACAGGTTTTGCTCCTTGCCGAAGCTCAAATTCTTTGCTTTCATCTTCTAAAAGAACTGCTTGACATTTGTAACTCAACTACACCTAAGACCAAATACCTTCAATGATGACACATACTTCATATAATTTTATGTTATTACTTTGATCCATGTCATGAAGCACAGCACATAAGGACAGGAAAAAGAGACAATATCCTAGAAACTGACATAAATCTTCCAAATTTGAGTAAGTAGCAACTTCTTTCTGATTTCATTAATGAAGTAACACAATCCAGAATTCAAAATACGTTCAGGTCTTGGAAGTTGTCTTCCAAAAGGGAATTCCAAAAACTTAAGTGGAGCACAAGAGCAGGAAGACATGTGACTGGTATTCAGACACTGATAGGACCAGAAACTGATAGTAATTCTCATGGAATGGGTGATCAGTAAAATGGTAACACTTTTAGAATGGACATTTTGTCCAAAGGACAAACTCACGAGGATATGAAAGGACCACAGGAAACTAAGTGGAAGTCCATCACTTGGGCATATGGTACATGGATATGGGAAGAGTCCACAGTCACCATGGATGCATAGTACTTGCCAGCAAAGCACCTTATTCTAGGTCTGACTGGGAAATAAAACAAAACAAGACAACCTGGGACTTTGGGGAGAAGTGTGGCTCTAAGGTCTGTGTATTCAGCTCCATTGAATGGTGGTCTGAAGGTATGTATGTATTTCCTGCTCTACTGTATGTATCAGTCTACAATTAGGGTGAAGGCTTACCTACAGGCCCGTGGGGCTATGGAAAACCAAAGAGAGAAAACTAGATTGGCTGCAATTTAACATCCTCTTCATTCTCACTTGAAACCTGGGAGTCATGTGGAACTGTAGCACACACCTTTATTCCTCTTTCTTTCTTTTGTTTCCCTTCCTTCTTTCCTTCCTTCCTTCCTTCCTTCCTCCCTCCCTCCCTCCCTCCCTTCCTTCCTTCCTTACTTACTTCCTTCCTTACTTACTTCCTTCCTTCCTTCCTTCCTTCCTTCCTTTCTCTCTCTCTCTCTATCTTTCTTGAGTTGGAGTCTCACTCTGTTGCCAAGGCTGGAGTACAGTGGCACCTTCACGGCCACAGCAGGCTCGACCTGCTGGGCTCAGGGATCCTTCCACCTCAGTCTTCCAAGTAGCTGGAACTACAGGCACGTGCTACCACATCCGGTTAATTTTTTGATTTATTGTAGAGATGAGATCTCACCAAGTTGCCCAGGTTGTTCTTGAACCTGTGGGCTCAGGCAATCCTCTCACCTCAGCCTCCCAAAGTGCTGGGATTATAGGCATGAGCCACCACAAGCTGCCTTGTTTTTCTTTAAATATAACTGTATCTGTAACCATGTTTTAAAATCTGAAGCTGCAATTTTACTGTGGACGTCAACTTACTCCTGGAGAACTGTGAGTGTGGAATTCACCTCTCTGTTTCTCCTTCACCTTCCACTGCATTCTGCACAGCACTCTCAAGATAATATTTCTAAAACTTCATATTTGTCACATTCACCAACATTTATAACAATTTTCAATTTACGTCAGAATAAAAGAATTCTCTGGCCTGAATTCAAGTCTATCCATAATCTGGCCCCAGGCTGCCAATCCAATCTTATTTCCTAATTTTGTATATGACATTCTCATGGTGAAGAAAGGTTTGGGAGGCAGCCAGTTTCATGTCTGAATTCTGTTTCTTCTTGTGACCATGAGAAACTTTCTTAACTTCTGTGAATTTTAGTTCCTCATCTCTGGGCGGTTTTGCTCATTGTCTGGAGTAGTTTTGAAGATCAAATAAGATGACATCTGAAGTACACTGCACAGAGTTTCAGGTATATGGCAAGCCCTCACCAAAAAAAAAAAAAAAAAGGAATCTATTCACAGTTCAAGTTTCTATTCTTGATAGTTAGAATATGACATTTAATTCATTTACTGCTCATGAGTGCATTTCATCCAATATTCTTTTTCTATTCATGGTATAGGTAAACATTTAAGATTTATTTTAGTCTATGGCCATATCACCCTGAATGTGCCAATCATGTCTGATCTCAGAAGATTTACGTTAGAAGTTAGCATTTGCAAATTTTAGTGTTGACATCTATCTCAACATATTTTCTATAAAGATTGAAGAATTGATTAAGATGATGTTATTTTGGAAGCTTCAATTACATTAATTAACACTCCAATTGAAAAATGTTTTTTTGGGGAAAGGAGGACCAAGGTGGCCAACTGAAGACATGGCACGATAGCTTTCTCAGCAAAGAAGCCCAAATGGAGAAGCAGGACTAGTACTTCGAGGGTTGGTCTGAAAACTCAAACTGAGAGTTATCAGATGGTCATCTGGGGATGTGGAGAATGGACAGCTCTAAGTTCAGCCATCCTTAGAAAGAAGTCAACCAATGAGATGGATAGAGCACTCTTGGAGAAGGAAAGGGTGACTAAAAATGAAATTTGTTTGCTTGTTTCATCCACAAGCCTCTGCAGTCCCACAGTGACAGTCCAGGCCCTCCTTCTGCACTCCTCTCACACCTCTCAGGCACAGAGAGCTGCCCGAAATTAAGACAGAGGTGCCAGCAAGATCCATGTGAAAACTGAAGAACCCTAGTTCCTAGTGAGCCCTGGCATTGGCAGAGATCACTTCCCCCATGGAGGGGATCTGTGAAAAACACCTTACAGGAATGTCTGCACTCTCAGTCTCCCAGCAGGGGACAATGTGCTTACTTCAGGGATGGCTCTCCAGCAGTGCTAACATCTGATGCAGCCCCAGAGCAGGGCTGCAGACATGACTTGCCCTCAGGGGGTTGCCATCACTGCAATAGCTCTTCCCATGGAGCAGGGAAGGACCTAGGAGGCAGTGCACCTCTGCACAGTGTGGTAGTGGTGGATCTGCCCACCTGTGGACTGACAAATAATGACTACTAATAAAAAAGCTGCTTTGTTATATCCCTGGGAAAAGGGGACAGTCCTGTTTAGAAGACAGGAGGCCACTTCATGTTCCAAGGGCACCTGTGACAGAATTGAGCTGCAGGAATCCCTCTTGTCATCTACCAATTCTGCTGATGAGATGTGTGGGGGGAGCAGGAGGACGCTGGAGCTCCCAGCTAGCCAGGATCCTTGGTGCTTATGCAGGAGGGAGGGGACAGCCTCTGGACTAGAGGGAAAAGACTTGCCCCTGCCCCTCCCGATTGCACCTGTGAAGGAGTGCCCATCTGATTCCCATCAGTTCACCACCCTGCCTGCTACCTTTTCCCCTCCCACAGGCAGACCAGAGGAGGGAGGCCAGGTTAAAAAGAAACAAGCAAACTGTTACCCTAATAGTAGCAACTTTATTTAATAAAAAATGGTAAAATAAGAAATAAAAAGAGAAGAGTCTGCCCTCACAAATGAGGAAGAATCAACAACAAATCAGCAAACCCAAAGCCTTCATGAGTCAACACATATGAAGGGGCTTCCCAAATCCCAAGCAATGGAATCCATCCAAAATGACCTGTAACTGTTAACAAACAGAGAATTCAGACTAAGGATGGCAAAGAAATGCAATAAGATCCCAGAAGAAGTGAACACTCAAATCTACCAGACCCCACAAACAGTGTAGGAAGTAAAAGCTGACCTGGCCATTCTAAGAAAGAATCAAACTGAACTTCTAGAAATGAAGAATTTTTCCTGGAATTTCAAAACACAGTATCAAGCCTTAACAGCAGAGCTGACCAGGTAGAGGAAACAACCTCAGAGTTTGAGGACTGAAACTATTGAACTAATTCAATCTGAAAAAAATAAGAAAAAAAGAATTTGGAAAAATGAACAAAGTCTATGGGATATTTCAGAGGTAAAGAGACAAAAGTTATAGATGATTGGCATCCCTAGGAGAAAAGGGAAAACTGAGAACACTCTGTAACAAACCTTCCAAGATATCATCTAAGAAAACTTTCCCTATCTTGCCAGAGAGGTGGCCATACAGACACAAAAAATTCAGAGAAATCCTGTGAGGTATGACACAAGAAGTCCATTTTAAGGTACATTATAATCTGACTCTCCAAGGTCAACACGAAAGGAAACAAACCTAAAGGAAGCTAGAGAGAAAATCTACAGGAAGCTAGACAGACTACATACAAAAGAAACCCAATAGAATTGCAGCAGACATTTCTGCAGAAAGATACTATGATCCCATCTTTAACATTCTTATAGAAAAGCAATTTCAGCCAAGAATTTCCTATGCCACCAAGCTAAGGTTCATTAATGAAGAAGGATTAAAACCCTTAACAGACATCCAATCTCTAAGAGAATACCCCACCTCCAAACCAGCCTTTCAGGTGATGTTTATGAAAGTTCTGAGCATAAAAATGAAAGAACAGTTACATCTATCAAAAAAACATAGGTAAACATAGAGTTTACAAACCATATGAATCAACCACAAAGCCTACAATGCAAAACAGCTTATTAATAGTAATATGACAGAAGCAAATTTCTACATATCAATAATTAACTTAAATGTGAACTGCACCACTCAAAAGGCACAGAGTGGCATGTTGCCTAAAGAAGCATAATTCATCTTTCTACTACCTTTGGGAAACACATCTTATTACTATTGAAACCCACAGCCTCCAGATAAAGGTCAGAGAAAGATTTTGCTGGTTAATGAAAAACAAAATAGAGCAGGAGTAGTTATTCTTATATCAGACAAATTAGTTTTTAAACCAATAAAAGTTAAAAAACGACAATGAAAGAAAGTACATAATGATAAAAGGCTCAGTCCACTATCAAGAAATATTCATCTTGAATGTATATGCACCCAATGTGAAAGCACCCATATTTATAAAACAATTGCTGTTATAACTAATATAAGAGAGAACATAGGCAGTCATACAATAATAGAGAACTTCACACCCCTCTAATAGTTTTGGACAGATTATCCAGGCAGAAAACTAACAAAGAAATTTGGAAACGGAACCAACTAGATCAAATAGACACCTACAGAACACTTTGTCCAACAACCACAGAATATATATTCTTCTCACTGGCACACAATTTATACTCCAAGATGGACCACATGCTCAGACATAAATTAAGCAGGAACAATTGTCAAAAGGTCAAAATCACACCAAGCATCCTTTTAGAACACAGTAGAATAAAAATAAATATCATCACCAACAAGAACTCCCCCAAACACACACATGCATGTATATTAAACTACACACTTATGAATACCTTATAGGTTAACACAGAAATTAAGACAGATTTGTGGAAACAAGCAAAAACAAAAATGTAAATGCCAAACCATCTGGGATACTATGAAAGTGACCCTGAGAGGGAAGTTTATAGCAATGCATGTACACATAAAGAAAATCAAGAGATCTTAAGCAAACAGTCTAATGTAGCACCTAAAAGGAACTGAAAAGACAAATGCAATCCAATCACCAAATCAGTAGAAGAGTGAAAATCATCAAAATAAATTTATAGTTAATAGAGACCAACAAAATCATACAAAGAATCAACAAGATGAAAAACTGGTTCTTTGAAAGAATAAGTAAGATTGACAGACCTTTGGCCAGATTGGGGATGGGAGAGAGAAAGAGAGCAAGAGAATTTGAATAAACAAAATTAGAAATGAAAAAAAGATGATGTTACAACTGACCTTGAAAAAATACAAAAGATTAACAGAGATTACTGTGATCATCTGTATTTGAGTAAGCTAGATCTAGAGGAAATGGAGAAATTACTGGGAATACACAACCTCCCAAGATTGAAATAGGAAGCAACTGAAATAGAAAGAAACCCTAAACAGACAAATAACAATCCAAAAATTCAACTCAGTAATAAGAAACCTCCCCATCAAGAAAAAAAGTCCTGGGTCAGTTGGGTTCTCATCTGAATTTAACAAGAAAAAGCTGATACCAATTCTATTGAAAGTATTTCAAGCATATAAGAAGGGAAGAATTCTACTCAGTTCATTCTATGAAGCCAATATCATCCTGATACCCTACAGTGATTCAGACTTAACAAGAAAATAAAACTTCAAGCCCAATATACCTGATGAACACAGATGTAAAAATCCTCAAAAGATTCTAGCAAATTACATTCAACAGTACATTACAAAAATTATCCATCATGACTAGATGGGCTTCATTCCTGGAATGCAATTCTGGTTCAACATATGCAAATCAATAAACGTAATCCACCACATAAACAAAAGTAAAACCAAGAACCATAAGATTATCTCAATAGATACCAAAAAATTCCATAAAATCCAACATCCCTTTTGGTAAAACCTAGGCACTAAAGAAACATTTCTCAAAAATATTGCAGGAACATTCTTCAAAATATTAAGAGTCATCTACGACAAACCTGTAGCCAACATCATCATCATGAAAGAAGTTAGAAGTATCCCACCTAAGAACTGGAACTTCTATTTAACATAGTACTGGAATTCTAGCCCAAGCAATTAGGCAGGAGAAATAAATTAGAGGTATCCAAATAGGAAGAAAAGGAAGTTAAATTATCCCTTTTTGCAGATAATTGTGATTCTATACCTAGAAAATCTTTCAAACCCTTCCTGCACCAATAGATAACTTTGGTAGGGTCTTGGGACACACAATCAATGTGCAAAAATCAGTACACCATTACACCAGCAGCAAGCAGACTGAGAACCAAATCAAAAACACAATCCCATTCACAATAGCTACACAAAAATATAAAATACCTTGACATCCATCTAGCCAAAGAGGTGAAACATCTTACCAATATGAAATACAAAACACTGCTCAAATAAATCCAATAGGACACACAAATGGATGAACATTCCATGTTCATAGATTAGAAGAGAAATAGCATCAAGATGTCTATTTTATTCAAGGAAATCTACAAACCTAATGTAATGCCTGTCAAATTACCAGCATTTTTCACAAACCTAGGAAAGACAATACTGAAATTCATATAAAAGCAAAAAAAAAAAGAAAAAAGATCTCAAATAGCTAAAGCAATCCTCATAAAGAGAACAAAGCTGGAAGAATCATACTTCCAGTCTGGTTCAATACTCATAAGACAATAAATGTAATTAAACACATCAATAGATGTAAAAACAAAAGCCACATGGTTATATCATTAGATGCAGAAAAACCTTTTGATAAAATACAGCACTGCTTCCTGATAAAAACCTTCAAACATCTAGGAACAGATGAGACATACCTCAAAATAGTAAGAGCCATCAATGAGAAACCCACAGTCAGCATACTGCTAAACAGACAGAAATTGGAACCATTTCCCCTGAAAACTAGAACAAGAAAGGATACCCACTCTCACCTTTCCTGTTCAAGATAGTTTTGGAAGTCCTAGCTAGAGCAATCAGAGAAGAAAAGGTGATGAGGGGTATCCAAATAGGAAAAAAGGAAGTAAAATTATCTCTCTTTGCAGACAAGATGATTCTATACCTTGAAAACCCAGGAGAATCTGCCAAAAACCCCCTTGCAGTGAAAACGGACTTTGGCAAAGTCTCAGGATATAAAATAAATGTGCAAAAGACAATCACATTTCTATAGACCACCATTAAATAAACAGAAACCCAAATAAAAAACACAATTACTTTCACAATAGCCACAAAAAAATGAAATACCTTAGCATCTTCCTAACCAGAGATGTGAAAGACCTTTACAATGAAAACTACAAAACACTGCTCAAAGAAATCAAAGATGACACAAATAAGTGAAAAAATATTCCATACTCTGGATTGGAAGAATCAATATTGTTAAGATGTCCATTTTACCTAAGGCAATCTACAGATTTATTGCAATACCCATCAAATTACCAGCAACATTCTTTTCAGACCTAGAAACAACAATACAAGAATTCATATGGAAACATAAACGAACAAGAATTGCCAAAACAGTCCTCAGCAAAACAAAACAAAGCAGGAGGTATCACGTTCCCAGATTTTCAACTTTATTATAAAGCTATAATAATCAAAATAGCCTGGTATTGGTACAAGAACAGGCATATAGACCAATGGAATAGAATTGAGATTCCAGAAGCAAAACCTCAATTTTTCAACCAACTCATCTTTGACAAAGCCTCCACCACCAACCACTGGGGAGAGGAGAACTATTCAGTAAATAGTGCTGGGAAAACTGTCTGACCACATGCAGAAGATTGAAATATGACCCCTTCCCATCCCCATATACAAAAATTAACTCTAAATGAATCAGAGACTTAAATGTAAAATCTCAAACTATAAGAACCTTAGAAGATGCAGGAGACACCCTTATGGAAGTTGGAACTGGCAACCAATTCCTGAGTAAAACCCGAAATGTCCAGGTCATAAGAGATAAGATAAGACAAGTGGGACCTCATCAAACTGACTAACTTCTGCATAGTCAAAGAAACCATCAAGAAAGCAGGAAGAGAGCCCACAGACTCGGAAAAAATATTTGCCAACTCCATGTCTGACAAAGGCCTAAGAGCAAGGATCTACAAGGAACTCAAACATGCTCAAAAGCAAAAAAACATTCCCATTACAAAGTGGGCAAACAATATGAATAGACAATTCTCGAAAGAGAAAAAAAACATACGAGCAGCGAACAGATACATGAAAAAATGTTAGCCTCACTAGTCATCAAGGAGAAGCAAATTAAAACTACACTGAGCTACCACCTAACTCCAGTCAAAATGGCCATCATCAATAACTCAAAAAATAACAGATGCTGCAGAGGATGTGGCGAAAGGCGAGCACTTCTACACTGTTGGTGGGAGTGTAAACTAGTCTGTGGAAATCAGTGTGGTGATTCCTAAAAGTTCTAAAGATTGACCTTCCATATGACCCCACAATCCTCCTACTAGGAATATATCCAGAAGAACTATAATCACTCTATAGAAAAGATACCTTCACACCTATGTTTATCACAGCCTGTTCACAATAGCAAGAACATGGAATCAACCATGTTGTCCATCAAAAGAGGACATCAAAAATGCGGTACATATACGTGATGGAATACTACACAGTCATAAAGAAAAACAAAATCATGAACTTCACAGCACCTGGATGGAGTTAGAGTCCATAATACTGAGGGATCTTTCACAGAGACAGAGAACTGAGTATCACATGTTCTCACTCATAAGTGGACCATGAACAACTACCGTAATACCATAAGAAAAGTATTGAAAGTTGTGGGAAACTGTGGAGGGGAGGGGGAATGACAGTAGTCGAAATCTGCCTGGGGAGGTGGGAGCACATCTTAAAAGAATTTCGGCGCCAGTAATGACTCCATACCCGGCCAGGACCAAGAGATTTATTAAAGGGGGCTGTTACAGAGAGGATCTGCAACGGGAAAAAAGAAAAAAAGAGAGAGAGAGTTGCGGGGAGAGGGCTGTATTTATCAGCCTGACAGGGGCTGGAAGGGGCCATGCTATGTTCCTATTGGAGGAGCTGCATGGGAGTACGGTGGGGCCGACGCTGTGTTATAGTCCTATTGGACGCATAACAAAGCTGGCTAAGGATGGAGGTTTGCAGGTTTGAAATTCACGGGCGGGAAGGTTTGAAATTCCAGCGCGCAGGGAATTGTGCTCACAGAAGCGGGGACCTAGGGCCTTTGTTGTCTGGTGTGTCCTCACAATGCTCAGCGCCATTTTGGGAGCCGCCCCTCTGGTCGTTTCCTGCACCCTTCACACCTCACAAACAAAGGTACCTACACAATGAATATTTGTGCACCCAGCCCTGAATTGTATCCCACAATTTAGAAATAATAAAAAAAAAAATCACACTTCCAAACCTCAAACCACTACATGGCTCTAGTAACCAAAACAGCATGGTACTGGTACAAAAATAGACATATAGAACATTGGAACAGAACAGAGAATCTGGAAATAAAACCACAGAACTTCAAAGAACTCAATTTTGACAAAGCTGACAAACATTGGTAACAGGAAACCCTATTTAGCTAATGGTGCTGTGAACTAGCTAAGCACATGCAGAAGAATGAAACTGGACCCCTACCTATCACCACGCACAAAACTTAACTCGAAATGGGTTAAGAACATACATGTGAAACCTCAAACTAAAAAATCTTAGAAGAAAGCTCAGACAACACTCTCCCAAATGTCAACCTAGGAAATGAATTCATGGCAAATTCCTCAAAAGCAAATGTAGCAAAAGTTAAGATTGACAGGTGGGACCTTATCAGACTAAAAAATTTTTGCACAGCAAAAGAAACCATCAAGAGAGTAAAGAGAGAACCCACAAAACGGGAAAAAAATATTTGCAAGCTACGCATCTGACAAAGGCCTAACATCCAGGATCTATAGGAAACTCAAAAGAATTGACAGGAGACAAAATAATTTTTTAAAGTTGGTGAAGGAAATGAACAGACACTTTTGAAAGAAAGACATGTAAGTAGTCAACATACATGAAAAAATGCTCAGCTTCACTAACCATCAGAGAAATGCAAATCAAAACTAAAACGAGATGCCATGTCACAGTTGTCAGAATGGCATTATTAAAAAGTCAAAGAAAAATCACAGAAACAAAAAGTTGAATACCGCATGTTCTCACTCATAAGTCGGCCCTGAACTTTGGTCATACGAGCACAAAGGTGAGAACAACAGACAGTGTACACTGCTATAGGAGGGCTAGAAGGAGGAGGAATAAGGGGCACACAACCACTGGGTACAGGTCTACGATCAGGGGAAGAGAGGGCTCTCTAGAAGCCCAAATTTCACCTGCACACAATTTGCTTCTGTAGTAAATCCTCACATACACTCCAGAACTCTTTTTTTTAAGGTGTTGGCAAGGCCGCACAAATAAAGGAACCCTTGCATACTGTTGGTGGTAATGCAAGTCAGTTCAATCTCTGTGGAAAGTATTGTGGAGATTTCTTAAAGAACTAAAAATTGAGCTACCATGTGACCCAGGAATCTCACTCCAGGAAATATACCCAGAGGAACACAGAGTGGTCTACTAACACAAGGCACATGCGCATATTTATTGCAACACTATTCATAATGGCAAAAACATGGAACCAACCTAGATGCTCATCCAAAGTGGAATGGATAAAGAAAATGTGGTATGTACACAGCAAGAAATACGACACAGCCATCAAGAACAAAATCATGTCCTTTGCATTAACATGGATGCAGCTGGAGACTATCCTTCTAAACAAACTATCACTGAAATACAAAACTGAATACTGCATGTTCTCACTCATAGGTAGGCACTAAACATTGGGCGCACAGCCACAAGGACAGGAATAACAAATGCTGGGCACTGCTAAGCGAAAGGAAGGAGGGGAAAAAGAGATACATAGCCACCTATAGGTCACCATGTTCATTGCTAATGGGGAAAGGGCTTGCTAGAAGCCCAAATTTTGCCTTCACTTGATCTATTTATGTAGTAAATCCTCACATGTAACCCATGACTCTAAATTCTTTTTAAAAAAGAAATAGTATTTTTTAAAAACCTCTTAGATGACTTTAGATATTGAGACTTATGAGTTAATTTGCTTTATTTACTCATTCTTCTTTCTTTCTCTTTTTTTTTTTTTTGAGTCAGAGTCTCACTCTGTTGCCCAGGCTGGAATGTAGTGGCATGTTTGTGGCCACCGCAGCCTCAACGTGCTGGGCTCAGGTGATCCTTCCACCTCAGTCTTCCAAGTAGCTGGAACTACAGGCACGCACTACTATGCCCAGCTTATTTTTTGATTTATTGTAGAGACAAGGTCTCGCCAATTTGCCTAGCCTGGTCTCGAACCTCTGGGCTCAGGCAATCCTCCCACCTTGGCCTCCCAAATCGCTGGGATTATAGCTGAGCCACCATGCCTGGCCATCTACTCATTCTTTTATTATTAATTTATTCAATAAGAATTTACTTAAAGTCAATTTTGTTCAGCACCAGGAAAGTACAAGGAACATGAAAAGCAAGAACATAATTTGCAACTGTGACAACTAGTTTCCCTTAAACATCTGTTCTTCCTCTTCCACAGAAGTAGAGTTTTAAGATGATTAAATGGAAATAAAATTTCCATTTTCCAGTCTTATTTTGAGCTATGTGTAGCCATGTGACTACAATCTGGTCAATGTTATATACAGTGAAGTGATAAGTATCATATTCAAGAAAACTTTTTAAAAAAAATTATAAAGATGTGGGTTATAATTCAGGGTTAGGTATACAAACATTGGTTATGCTGGTACCCTTGTTGATGAGGTATGCCCCTCCCTCCCCTTGCAGTTTCCCTCAACTGCCAATCCCACTCCCCTTCCCCTGACAGTTTCCCGTTACTGCCAAATGCTTTCTTATAGTATTATAGTTGTTCAAGGTCTGCTTATGAGTGAGAACATATGGAACTCTGTTCTTTGTTTCTGTGATATATCACTGAATATGAGCGACTCTGAATCCATCCAAGTTTCTGCAAAGTCCATGTTTGTCTTTTTTTATGGCTACATAATATTCCATTTTGTATATGTACCACATTTTTTTAATCCAGTCCAGCCTTGATGGGTAACATGGTTGGTTCCATGTTTTTGCTATTGTAAATAGAGCTGCAACAAACATACATGTGCAGGTATCTTTTTTGTAGAATGATTTGAGTTCCTTCATGTATATTCCCAATAGGGGAATTGCTGTGTCATATAGAAGGTCAATTTCTAGTTCTTTCAGAAATCGCCACACTGTCTTCCAAAGAAGTTGCATTCCCACCAGAATACCAGTAGGAATACCAGAAGTATTCCTTCAAGAAAACTTTTTTTTAAAGAAAGCTTAAGGTTGCTCTTTGCCCCTCAGATCCTACCTTCTGTCTCCAACCAGCATTTTGTTTGTAGAGTGATGTCTGGTTCTCCATTTTGTACTTTGGAGAAAAAGGGTACAAACTAGGCAGGAAGAGACAAATTTTGAAAGCAGACTGGGTATGCAAAGCCACAATATCTACACTGGATTGCCTATACCTAGACTTGGTCATGAAAAGAAAGTGACCTGTTTTGTTTAAGCCCCAATTTTTGGATTTCTGTTACTTGTAGTTGAGGCTAATCTTAATTGCTACCCACAAACAGCCTTCCCTCCAAAAGTTTACAACCAAAAGTTTACAACCTCAAGGGACAGATGTATTCATATGCAAACCAATTACCTACACCAGAAAAGCTTAGAAAACGGAAATGACATTAGTTTGTTTAAAAACAGGCTTAAACATTTTGTTTATATTTTCCAATCAATTGTAAGAACACCATTTTCCAAGTAAGTGTTTCTATAAAGTGCCAGTAGATATGGTTGGGGAAAAAATAATTTTCTAAACTGATTTTTTTAAAATTTAAAATAATCAGATTGGCATTTCCAAGAAAAACCCAAATCAGTTGTTTTGGTATTACTCAAACATATCTTAAAAGCAGTAATTTGAATATCTTGTCTGAAAATAATATTGACTTTCTCTGACAGCCAATATTATGAAATTAGTTTATATCTATAGCCACATATAAATGCAGATCCCAAGACATGAACTTCATTTATAACCCCAGACTTAATAAAATATAAAAAAAATGCTTTATAAATTCAAACCCTTTAATATTTAGACTACATACCGACTAAAATAATGATTTTATTGGTACTTTTTCCTTGCCTGAAAAACATTATTTTATACCATTTAATTTAAATGCCAAATATTCAATTAGCATTTGTACAAATATTTTCACTTCTGTAGCTTTGAACTCTTTCATGTTCATTTAATTCTGTTCAAAGGTTAATTCCTTCTTTGCTATTTGCTCAATGGTGACAGGTAATAAATGGTGAATTATGCCCATAATTATTATTATCAGGAGAAATGATTACATTTATCAAAAAACACATGTAGCAATAATTTTCATCGTGTTCTAAGAATTCACTATGAAAATTCATAGTAAATCTCTTGATAACTTTTCAGGTAACATTTGCTGTGTGTCATGATCATGCCGTAAATATGAGTAATTTATAAAATTATCTTAAAATTGCTTTAACGTGAAGGCAAAATACAGAAATTCACATTACTCAAAGGATCGTTTGGCAAAGTTATTTTTTAAGATTTCAAGAACTTCAAAAACCTATAAATGACAGATTTATTATAAACTTTCACTTGTAAGTCCATCAATAAGATTTGAAATCCAATTTCAAAGACTATAAAGATAAAGTTATCTATTATATGCCATATGCTTACAGCTGATTTTTGACTGTGAAACAGAAACAAAATTCAACAACTGCACACTCTGCTCCTTTCCCCTATCCTGTTCTGGAAGCATCTCTTCAGCCACTTAAAAGGAACTACCACCTGATATGCACGTGTAATAAAATCTGGCAAGGAAAGCCCTTTGTTCAAAACTATCAGAGTCATAAATTTTGGTAGATTATGATATTGATGCTCCCTTCTTACACTGACTATAAGTTTAGTCATCTGACTACTTTGCCATTGTATACCACTGATTCAAAAAGAATCTTGTTGAGTGCTTGTTCTTCATCCCTTTCTCTTGTAACGTTTCCACCATTGTATAAAGTGGCTGGAATGAGAGAAAGGCCTAGCTCTCCCAACCATTACATTCAATTTAGGTGAGACCCTGGACACTTGTGTGGTGTCAAATTGGGCCATCTAGTCAAAACATAATATCCAATTGACTGCAACCAATTAAGTGAGCCCAAGCAGACCAGTAGAATTGCCCTTTCAACCCACAGAATTGTGAGAAATAATGCATTGTTATTTTAATCCAAATTTCTGAGATAATTTGTTATGAAGCAAAAGCTTATTGATATAGAAACTGGCCTTCAGGAAGCCAAAATCCACTTTTTGGTCAGGCTAGTTATTTTTGGGTAATGCAACATGTGGTGAGACCAGCAAATTCTGTGGGAGTAAGTCCATTACAACACCTCTTTCATCTCAAAAAAAGCTCTTTGTTTACAGGTAATGTTGTCAGAAATCTCTGGAGTGAGGATGACTTTGTGTTAGATTTATGTGAGGATGTTGGCAGAAACATTGCCAACAAGAAAGACAAATTAATATCCCACAAAGACAAATTACTGTTCCCTCAGTGGTGGAAGGAATCTAATGTGATCAGCATATGCCTTAATCTTCTATTATAAATAATTTTTTGTGTCCATAAAATCAAGTCACTATTTTGATTAAATGACTTAAGTAGAAAACTATTTGAACACAATTCCTATTTAATATAGAAAAAGGAAGTATAAATATTCAGTTGCAGATAAGGTAAATTGAGAAAAGGACTGACATCATGTTGCCTTTTGCATATAAAGCAAACTTGGATCCAGAGTACCAATAGTCTCTCTACCACTCCAAAACACTATTAAGTTCTGAAATGAAATGTATATTAACACATAGGACATGGAATTGCAGTTCTAAATTTAAGGCTATATTTGGTGGAAAGGGGCTTATCAGAAAGGACTATTTCATAAGGAGCATCTAATAAAGTAACACTGCCGAGGGCAGAAGTAAAGCTTCGGTCATCTTTGGGTTGCTACAAAATTAGCAATTAAATAAATTCTACTAGAACAGAGAAATCCCTTGATGTATCTCTATGTCTGGCTGAAGTTTTCAGCCATTTACCAATAACTAGATTCTAATCTGGAAAATTAACCACAGAAAATTAAAGACAAACAAACAAACAAACAACAACAACAAACTTCTCTTTTCCATTACAGTGACCAGTGACTTACTCTTTGTCAGAATCTATCTGAATGTTCTCTGTCATTGAGCCAATAGAGGGAAAGCATTAGATTGTGAAATTACTCGAATACGGGACATAGAAGACAAAAATATCATAGAAAGAAATCAACTAAACAAAAAGCTGGTTCTTTGAAAGGATAAACAAGATTAATGGACCTATAGCAAGACCGATCAAGAAAAAGAGAGAAAAATTCCAAATAAACACAATGAGAAATACAAAAGATGATGTCACAATTGACCCCAAAGAATTTCAAAAGATTAACAGAGATTACTGTGCACACTTTGTATGGAAACAAACTCGAAAACTTAAGTGAAATGGAGGACTTTCTGACAACACACAACCTCCCAAGGTTGAAACAAGAAGAAATTGAGACCCTAAATAGACCAATAACAACCTAGGAAATTGACTTCATCATAAGGAAACTGCCCCCCCACACAAAATAAAGCCCTGGACTGATGTTTTCCTAGTAGAATTCTACAAAATATACAAAGAGGAGCTGATACCAATCCTTTTGAAAGTATTCCAAGCAATTAAGAAAGATGGAGTTCTCCCCAAATCATTTTATGAAGCTAACATCACATTGATACCTAAACCAGGTAAAGATCCAACAAAGAAAGACAACTACAGGCAAATATCCTTGATGAACATAGATGCAAAAATTCTCAACAAGATTCTAGCAAACCAGATCCAACAGCACATACCAAAAATTATTCACCATGATCAAGTAGGCTTCATACTCAGGAAGCAGGGCTGATTCAATATTCACAAGATTGTAATGTAATTAAATACATCAACAGATGTAAAAATAAGAATCATATGATTTTATCATAAGATGCAGAAAAAGCTTTTGATAAAATCCAGTATCCCTTCTTGATAAAAACCTTTGAACACCTAGGCATAGATGGACCATACCTCAGTCATCTATGAAAAACTCACAGCCAACATACTGCTGAATAGACAGAAATTGAAAACATTTCCCCCGAAACCTGGAAAAAGACAAGACTGCCCACTTTAACCTATCCTGTTCAACATTGTGTTGGAAGTCCTAGCTAGGCAATCAGACAAGAGAAAGAAATCAAGAGTATCCAAACAGGAAAAGGAAGTTAAGTTATCTCTCTTCACAAATAACATGATCCTATACCTTGAAAACCCAAGAGAATCTGTCAAAAACCTTCTTGCACTGATAAAGGACTTTGGCAAAGTCTCAGGGTATAAAATAAATGTGCAAAAGATAGTCACATTCCCATACACCAACATAGAAAGAAACCCAAATAAAAAGCACAATCCCATTCACAATAGCCACAAAAAAAAAGAAAGAAAGAAAGAAGGAAGGAAAGAAAGGAAGAAAGGAAGGAAGACAAAGAAAGAAAGAAAGAAAGAAAAAGAAAGAAAGAAAGAAAGAAAGAAAGAAAGAAAGAAAGAAAGAAAGAAAGAAAGAAAAAAGAAAGAAAGGATAGATCTCGGCATCTCGCTAACCAAAGAAGTGAAAGACCTTTACAATGAAAACTACAAAACACTGCTCAAAAATATCCAAGAAGACACAAGCAAATGGAAAAAATATTCCATGCTCATGGATAGGAAGAATTAACATTGTTAAGATGTCCATCCTACCAAAGGCAATCTACAGATCCAATCCAATATTCATTAAATTACCAACATCATTCTTCTCATACTTGGAAAGGACAATACAGAAATTCATATGGAAACATAAATGACCACGAATAGAGAAAATAAGCCTTAGCCAAAGAAACAAAGCAGGAGGTAGCACACTTCCAGAATTCAAACTCTACTATGAATCTACAATAATCAAAACCTCCTGGTGTTGGTACAAGAACAGGCATATAGACCAATGAAACAGGATAGAGATTCTGGAAGCAAAACCTTAATTTCTCAACCAACTCATCTTTGTCAAAGCCTCCATCAACAATCAATGGGGAGAAGAGAACCTATGTAGTAAATGGTGTTGGGAAACTGGTTGACTACATTCAAAAGACTGAAACAAGAACCCTACCTATCACCATACACAAAAATTCACTCTAAATGGATTAAAGACCTAAATGTAAAACAGCAAACTGTAAGAATCCAAGAAGAAAATGTAGGAAACACCCTTATGGAAATTGGAATAAGCAACCAAGTCCTTATCAACTCTCCAAAAGCAAATGCCATAAAAGGTAAGATAAAGTGAAACCTCATCAAACTGAAAAGCTTCTGCAAAGCAAAAGAAACCATCAAGAGAGTGGAGAGACAGCCCACGGAATGGGAAAAAACATTTGCCAACTGTATATCTGACAAAGGCCTAACATCTAGGATCTACTAGGAACACAAATGTGCTGAAAGGAAAAAAACAAGCAACCCTGTTAAAAATGGGCAAAAGATATGAGCAAATACTTTTCAAAAGAAGACATTCAAGCAGCCAATAGATACATGAAAAAATGCTCACTAGTCATCAAAGAAATGCAAATTAGAACCACACTGAGATACCACTTAACTCCAGTCAGGATGGCAATCATCAATGACTTAAAAAACAACAGATGCTGGAGAGAATGTGGGGAGAGGGAACCCTTTTACATGGTTGGGGGAATGTAAAGCAGTACAACCTCTGTGGGAAACAGTGTGGTGATTTCTAAAAAAATCTAAAAATTGACGTTCTGTATGACCCAGCAATCTGCCTACTGGGAATATATGCGGAGGAACTCAAATTACTCTATGATAAAGATACCCGCACATGCATATTTATTGCAGCACTATTCACAGCAGCAAAAGCATGAAACCAACCATGCTGCTCATTGAAAGTGAACTGGGTAAAGAAAATGTGGTACATTTACATGCTGGAATATTACGCAGACAAAAAGGAAAAATTATGAACTTTGCAGAAACCTGGATGGAATTAGAGTTTATAGTACTCAGTGATTTATCACAGAAACAAAAATCTGAATTTCACATGTACACATTCATAAGTGGACCCTGAACATTTATCATAATATCATAAGAAAGGTATTGGCAGTAGTGGGAAACTGCCCGCGGGGGTGGGTGGCATATAACATCAATAAGGGTACACACACTTTACCTATATGATGACCATGTATTTATCTAACCCTCATTTGTGCCCCACATTTTTTTAATAAAATAAAATAATTTTTAAAAAAGATTGTGAATTATTATTATTATTATTTTTTGAGTTGGAGTCTCACTCTGTCACGCAGACTGGAGTGCAGTGGCCGCTCCCGGCCACCGAGGCCTGACGTGCTGGGCTCCGGTGATCCTCCCGCCTCAGCCTTCCAAGTAGCCGGAACTACAGGTGCGCGCTACCACGCCCCAGTTAATTTTTTGATTTATTGTAGAGATGAGGTCTACGCCAAGTTGCCCAGGCGGGTCTCGAACCCGTGGGCTCAGGCAATCCACTCACCTCAGCCTCCCAAAGCACGGGATTACAGGCTGAGCCACGGAGCCTGGCTAAGATTGTGAAATTATTCAATAGTTTAAATAGGTGGCTGGTTCGTGAAGTGTCTCTACACGAGACAGGCTAGTGTTAGAAAAGTACAAGATTTAAGGATATTTCTCTTTCAGATTCTCAAAGATTCAAAAAGAAATGTATTTGATGTAAAACTGGGAAAAGAATAAAAAGACCAAAAATCTCTCCTGTGTTTCTTCTTTCCAATTGTCTCTGCATGCATCTATCAAAAACTATGGAAGAGAGCGAAGAAAATGGAGGGAGGGGGTGAACTTATTATTCATCTACACAATGTTACTTGCCCATTGGGGTTATGCAGTCCAAGATTTCCAGTCTTTTTTTTTTTTTTTTTTTGTGAGTTGGAGTCTCGCTCTGTGGCCCAGACTGGAGTGCAGTGGCTGCTCCCGGCCACCGCAGCCTCGACCCGCTGGGCTCCGGCGATCCTTCCGCCTCAGCCTTCCGAGTAGCTGGAACTACAGGCGCGCGCTACCACGCCTGGCTAATTTTTGACTTATTATAGAGATGAGGTCTCGCCAAGTTGCCTAGGCGGGTGTCGAACCCGCGGGCTCAGGCAGTCCACTCACCTCAGCCTCCCAAAGCGTGGGATTACAGGCTGAGCCACGGAGCCCGGCTTCCAGTCTTTTATTGATTATTTTTCTTCCACTTATTTTTTAAAATTAGTAACTTTTAAAAGAAACACCTTTTACAAATAATTTGTTCATAAACTGCTAGTTAAAATGTAATGTGGGAAATCTTCTGGTCTTGTTACAAAAGAAGGAAAATCGGAAAAGCTCTGCAGGCATTCTGTATTCTATCAGAGACAGTGGAAAAATATGGCAGATTTCAATCGACTTCCAATAATTCTATATTTAACCAAGCTGTGATCTTTGTGTGGTGGTCACAAAATATATTGTAAGATAGGCGACTCAATATGTAATAGTATCCACATATCTTTCCTAAAGCTATCACTGAAAAATATTTTCTATCAAGGGAATTAATAGAAATAAAGAGTTCAGATGTGAAACAATATATAAAAATTTTAACCAGTGAACTAAATCTGACTTCTGTCTGTATTAGTAAATAAAGTTTTATTGGGAAGCTGCCACGGCTATTCTTTTTTTATTATCAATGATTGCTTCCTCATTAAAAAAAATCAGAATATTTTCAACAGAGAACATGTGGTGGATAAAGATTACAATATTTAATCTCTGGTCCTTTCTTTAGACAGAATTCTGTCATGCGGACCACGGAGTTTCTTCCTGACTGATCCAAGTTTTTCTTTAGTATGGACTTTCCATAGGTTGTCTTTCCCCAACCTTGGTCTTGCTTCTTTGTGTCTCTCCATTTTGTCTTTGGCTTTTGCAGCATTCTAAAATAGAGCATTCATATTCATTAAGCTCTTTGATATGAGGACTCTTGCCTCTGTTTAGCAATTTTTCATATATGGTTTGTTTGATGTTTAAAAAAATTTTTTCTTTGGAAAAATTTATCTGTAAGACAAATGATGGAAGGCTATCCAATCAGATCTTATTTTCCCCCACAATTATGGTGGGTGGATTATTTTTAGAATTTCTCATTATACCTCTGGAAGCATATTGTTTTAATTAAACATTACTTGACACGTTTTATTCACAGACCCACAAAGAAGAGAGAAATACATGTTGATATCTATGTGTATCTATTCATCATCTTTCTGCTTATCTATCAATCATTGATATCATCTATTTATCTCTTTAATGATCTATTGATCATCCATCTATCTATCATCTTTTTAAGGAATTGTAATGCTGGATTCTAGTTTTATGTATCTGACTTTTGGCCTTGCGATGTTTAAAGAGTAGTTACTTTCAATCTCTTTACTGGAATTTCTATCTACCAACCAACAAAGCAACTAATATTTACTGTATGCCAGGCATACAAAACTCAGAGTCTTTTGTACATTATCTGATTAGTACCTATAAATATCCTTATAAAATAGGCACTATTATTAATTTGGCCTACTCTACAAACTTTGAGAAGTTAAGTGGCTTGGGCTTGTTGATGGTCATTGAGTAGATGGAGTAAATGTTGAATTCAGGCCTCCTGTGTCTCTGCTGTAGAGGATCCTCTATAGTGTTAGCTTGACATGTTACCTAATTCAAAGTCTGAATTTCGCAAACAGGGAAAATAAGACTCAGAAAGTGAAGCGACTTTTTCAAAGTGAAGCTATGAGTGAGGCTAGTCAGAATTTTCATTCATATTTCCTGACTATGAACTCTATAACTCTCTTTCAAACATTGGAGGTCTGTGGACACATTTTCTCCTTAGCAAAATCATTAATTTTTATAACTATGGTTTTTATAGATCCATGTGACTCTGTTCACAAACATGCCTCAGGGTACTTGTGAGTTTGTGTTGTGTCTAGATTTTCAAAAGAAAGTATTTTATTTGGTGAAAGGGCACCAGTGACTATCTCCCATTCAGGATGTAAATAAATTTGTCTTTTCATGGTTCAGATGCTTTTGTAAATCCATATTCTCTTCATCTCTTCATATGAAAGAAACATTAATTTAACTACGTGTGTGCATATTTCCATGCTGTTACTACTTAATTAGGCTGATTAGAGTCTTGGTTGGACCATTATGTCAAGGTTTTTCATGTTCAAGACAAAATATGGGCAGCAGGCAATTCATTTGAATGGCTATAATATGAATTTGGAATACCTAGGACAATGGGTCCTTTTAAATCTACTGATAATAAGTCATCTTAATTACAACTCAACAGATGACATTGACAACACATTACACTTTACATGGTGGGAACTAGTTTTCATATCCTCACTTGGCAAAGTACTGTAGCATCAATTGTATGGAAGAAGGATATTTAATTGGATTTCTGTTTACAACTTGTTCCAGAACTGACAAACTATGGCCCAATCTGGCTGACTGCTTATTTTTATAAATAAAGTTTTATTGAATACAGTTGCACCCATTTATTTACATATTGTCTCTGACTGCCTTTCTGCTATAATGGCAGAATTGAGTAGTTGTGGCAAAGACAATAAGGCCTGCAAACAGAATATTTACTATCTGGAACTTTTTAAAAAAAAGTAAAGTGATCTATTCTATTAAACAGTGACTATAATAGGAAAGTGATAAGTGTACATATTTCCAAATAGGGAAAATTGAAGTTTATTTGGGAGATGACATTATCATCCATGATGTCTGCCAAGACTGACTACATTATGTTGGAGGAAAGGTTATCTTTCTCTTCATTCAGAACAAGCATAGACTAGGATTCAGAATTGCCTTGTACATAATTGTATTATATGTTATCTTATTAGTTCTTTGTTTTTCTAAATGCTTAGCTTGTTGGTTTAAAGTAAACTATTAAAAAGGAAATCCATTTAATAATATATATGTCTCCTATACGGAGTGACTATATAATTTATAATTCCAACTGGGAATCTTTTGAAAGGGATTACTCAAATATAGTAGAAAAGTAGTTTTCAGTTATTATTTTTAGCAAACTCCTTTGTGAAATAACATCCCGGTATATAAACCATTAAATAAAACTTGTAAAATGGAGATGATTTGGTTGTAGAAAGGACAAGAGGCAAGGACCCCAAATTCTCAACTCCTTCCTGTCCTCTTCAAAGTGGTCTCTGATCCACCCATGTGGAGTCTGTAGGATTATGAGGAGTACAATTTGAAAAGTATTGAATTATAACAAAATAATTCACATTAAATTTTGTTATTCTTAGATACCATTCATATCATCTAGTTACTAGAACATTTAATGGTTCTCACTAAAAGGAGACATCAAGATGTGGTGTCATCAAGTGTATTAAAGAAAAACCGTAGAGAAATAAAATTAAAATTCTCACAATATGAACATAATGTGATCTTTTCAGTTGCACTAAAAATATATTTGTGAAAACTCTCTATCTTTTGGGTGTAGCTATCCATGCCATAAGAACTTGGTAGCCAGGACAATTAATCCTGACTGTACTACTCACAGTTTCACCTTAGACAGGTCCTTTTACTCTCTGAATTTGTTTTTTCTTCTCTGTGCTGAACCTAAATATTCTTTCTGAGAGACCCCTCCTAAGGAAAGATAAACTAATAAACTGATTGCTTGTGTTGCTTCCAAATTCACATTTCATGAGCTTTAGAAGTTAGGTATCAAGTTTCCAAAACAATTTGGTAAACTTTAGAAGCAGTGTATTCTTTTTAGATAGGTAAGATGACTTGAGTATATGGTGTAGACACTCATCAAGTCACATATACAAATAGATGAAGATCTCAACTTAAAAACCTTTAAAACACTGTATACTCCTAAATATGTCTTAGGAATCACATATGTGTTTGGTACATAAATTATCCTCTATCTATTTAAGCAGCCTATGAACATATGGGTTACTTGGAAGTTGTTCTATAATTTTTTTAAAAGCTACATTTGCTATACTTTATATACTACTGCAATTATACGTTGGGCAGTGCTAACCTTCTGCCATTAGTGTGTTGCTGAAACCTCAGAGAAGGATTAAACAAATCTCTAGCAACTTCCAGTGCCTTGAATAGCCTTCCAGTTTCTGGTTTCTCAACACAAGAAGTTTTCTGAAGTATATCTCCAAGACTCTGCATTTTGATATCAGTTATTTATGGGAATTAACATGGGGAGATGGAACAGCAGGTCTGTGTGGGATGGTGGCAAATTGGAGTCTAAAAATGAGTGACGTTTGTTATAATGAGGTACATACGTTTGAGACAGAGGGTGGTAGAGGCAGAGGGAGAGAGAAGAACATATTATGATCTGGTTTATTTAAAGGCTTTGAGTGAAAAATAAATCATTCAAATATGCTCAGGTAGAAGGTCTCCTCTGTATTTTTACACAAATGTCTTGTCATTCCAGAAAGGCACAAATAAGGCAACAAGAGGACACAATAGATTTAAAGGGAAAATAACAAAAAAACACAACACTGTTTCCCTTTCATTACATTTGTATATTTTCATTTCTATTACACTCAGTTCATCTGTATCTTTCCTGCTCAAATGGATCAAGATCATGTCCTGAAGGCAATGAAAGTCCCGGTGCTGTGTTTTACTTGAGAAGCAAGGAAGCCCAACCAGATAAATTTTACTTTGCCATAAACCTGGACACCCTGTTATGGTATATTTGTTACTTGTAGGCAGTTTACAAGAGAAATTAAGCTCTAATCAGTTGAAAAATTACAACCAAATGGCAGGTCTTTATAAATAGTATACCAGGGTAACTATGCAGGGATTATCTAATTCATTAAGTGCAATATATAAAATAGGACAGATCCTCTCTTTAATTAGCTAATAACACTAAACTCTCAAGTAGGTGGGCAATAAACTTCTAAGGTTGATTACCTAGTGTTGTATGCGTAATCACTGCACTAATGTTAAGAGCTCTTGGTGGGCTGATGTGGCATTCTCTTTTCCTTTGAGAAGACTTAAAGATCAATGTGTTCGCCAGGAACTTTTTCTCAAATGTAGCTCTATGGAAGAAGTAATAAAAGTAATGTGAAATTGATACTACTGTAAGTACTTGGCTGGACAGAAAAGTCAATGCCCTAGACCAAAAACTTCTGGTCTGCAGAAAATGACTTGCCCTCTTAAGTAGTGTTGTGGTACCATAATAATAAAAGAGTAGACTCTTGAATAATGCCTGCTATAGACCAAGTCTTTTATATAGAAGTATCTGAGACAAATGCTGTTATCGTGACCATTTTACAGATGAGGAAACTGAGACATGGATATATTAATGATTGTCCCTGACCATATAATTAGAAAAGGATGGAGCAAGGGTGTGAAGTCCACTAGTATGGATCTGGAGTCTGCATGTTTAACCATCACATTGGTGATCTGCACGCTTTCATGTGTATTCAATTTACCTGGAATCTCACTAATATGCAGATTCTTTTTGAGTTGGTCTGGGATAGACATGAAATGCTGCATTTCTAATAATCTCCTAGGTGATGCCAGTGATGGTACCTCATTAGACTTTGAGTAGTGAGGTACTATACTATAGTGCTTGTTGCCACATATAAAAGAAAAAAAACTAGTAGGCATTCAATCATACTGCCAGAATCATTAAGAAGAGCAGTTTTTTAAAAACATGCTGGCTTGGTTCAGTGTCTCTAACTCTCCAGGGTTGAATTTTCTCCTCTTTAAGTGAGGGTTCTATCCCCACCTCACAAATGCGTGTAAATAAAGCGCAGTCGTCCAGAGGAAAGTGCCACAAATGTACTGGCCATATTATGGCAGAACCTCTTCCTACCCAATGGCTTCAGCTCTGTGTCTTCTGGAGGGACCAGGGGCAGGGGTGGGGTTGGGGGGGAGGAAAGCAAACAAAAGTTAAGCTTTTTCCCTGCAGGACATTTTAGAACACATTTTTAAAAGTTGTCTTTTATGATCTTCAGCAGATCTGTCTCCAGCGGTTCTCTAAACTTCATAGTCAAGCTCTCTTTGCACTTTTCTGGGGTCCTGGAAAGAGGTTTGCAGGGACAAGGGAGGTTTCAGAGTTAGTGCAGGCAGAGCTCTCACCGCTTCCTGTTTCCAGTCTGAGACAGCCTGAGGGGAGCCAGGGCTGTGGTGCTGAAGGGCAGAAGTTGCATGCTCAGGCCTTCAGTGACTCACCCAACTTATGGAACGTGAAGACTTGCATTAATATTTATAGCCACAGCAAGCATCCTGAAAGCTTTTGTGCATAAGGTGCTATGGCCAAGGTTTTATATGCCTTTAATCAGTACAATGTTCTGCTAGTTTCATTTTAAGTATGAAGCAACTGAGGATCACAGGGTGAAGTGATTTGCTCAGATCGTAGTCAATGAGTGGCAGAGTTGTGGTTTTGTTCAGGTACATTTGAGTCCTACGCACACACTCAGAGCAGTTTTGCTCTTCTGCCTCACTGTGATTGCAAAGTTCATGACACCAAAACTAGTGCTTTTCAACTGTATTTTTTAAAATGGAGATACACTAAACTCACCCTCAGAAATTATGATTCAAAATATCCGGGGCTGGACCCAGACTTAAGCATTTTTCAAAAGCTCCCCAGATGATACTGCTGTATGCAGAAACATACAGATCATTGTTTTCCACTGTGTATGGAATGTGTCACAGTTGACACCGGAACCTGTGCTATCCTACTCATCCCCGCAGCAATGACAATACTGTGAGACCGGCAGTAGTGTCCTCATTTCAGAAACGGGAAGCCTAGGGCACACACAAGTGAGTGGACTGGACACAGCTGAAACTCGAAGCAGGTTTAACTGCAAATGTCCTTTTGACCACAAAACTACAGCCTGGCTTCTAACAAAACTAGAATGCAGGCCAAAGCAGATAAGGAACTGTAGGTGTAAACCTTTAGAAGGTTACCTCAGTCTAGTCAGCATATTTGACTTTCATCTTATAAAAAACTGGCATCAGAAAACTGGATTATAAACATCAGTAAATGATGAACTGTAAGCATCCACCTCTTTCCTTCGCTTGTCAATGAAATGGGAGTAATAGTGGACCTTGTGTGGTGGTTGTGAGACTCAAATAAAACAACACTTGAGAAAGTGTTTTAAAAGCTGTAAGTCACTTGGTAAATATAAGACTCCATTAAATAGACCAAGCTTTTAATAGCAAATTCTGTGAGAAAGGAATCTTCACTATTAAAAATTCATTCTATTCTGTTGGATGCCAGCAGAGGGCTAAGTACACACAGGGACTTCATTATTTTGCTTTCCTAGATGAAGGTAGAAAATGTAGGGGATACTTAAGCTTGCGTGGCAGCATTCATTGCAACAGTAGGATCCGGGTGTTAGTCAAATGGCTTTCGTTTTGTTTTCTGAAGTGAGTCTTCTGTACTTCTAACTCAGTTTTGAAATTGCTACTCTGAAACATGGGGCCAGCGTGTGGGAGAAGAAAAAGATGGAAGGGACAAGACAGGGAGTGCCTTGTTCTCCAAAATCCCAATTACTAGTGATGCCTATTGACCTATTAACAGTCACTCTCCTCTCTTGGGATCTTATCTTCACTACTGGCTTCAATAATCACTATGTCCTCTGACTCCCACATTCCATCGTCTAGCCATACTTGTGTATTCTAGCCAGTTGTCTAGCCAGTTCTGTGTATTCAATTGCCTACTAGAATATCTGCATGGCTGCCCCACTGGTTCCCTCAGTTCAACACACACAAAACTGAACTTAACGCTTTTCTTATAAGTGTGCACTTACCCTTTTAGTTCCTATGCTGCTGTAAGGTGCTACCACATACTCAGTCAGACACCTGGGCACCATCCCTGACTTCTCCTATTTGGTCAACCCTAAACCAAATTCTATCCATTGTTCTCTCTTAATATCTCCCTGTTCTATACATTGCCCCATTATGTTGATCCTACCCGGATTCAGGCCATTTCCATCTCTTGCCGGGCAACCTCCAACAGTCTTGTGGCACATCTGATTCCCATTTTGTCCAATTTCTGTCTATATTCCACTCTTACCCAAAGTGACTTTTTAAAACTGTAATAAAATCTCAGAATTCTTAAATGGCTTTGCATAACCCTCATGAGGAGTCTAAATTACTTAAAATGAGTCCCAAAGACATTTGTAAGATGCCTTCTGCTGATCTATCCTGATTTATTTCCTGACATACACTTTTCTTATACTCAATACTCAAATTCTACTAGACTAGATTTGATTTTGGAAAAACTTTTTATGTTCTCTTACCCATGCATCTTCCTCTGCCTCGACTGCACTCTGGGAGCACTGCAGAACTGCCTTTACGTGGCTGCACTCACATTTCCTTCCTGATATCCTCATATTTCTTTTCTAACCTTCTCTAACTCCCTTTTGTGCTGGATACTATACCTACAGCTTTCATAGAAGCTCCCACTCTGGATTGTAAATGCTTGATGACTCATCTCATCTCTCTTCCAGTCAGAATGATTTTTTTTTTTTTGAAGACAGAGTCTATCTTTTGTCTTATGTGTACTGCTTAACTAGCACCTGGCACACAATGGGCGCTCAAGCTATTTGTGTTGAATGAGGTAATAAATACATGTCAGCTGCAGCAATGCCCAGCTGCCTGGATAGAAATGGAATGTTTCTGCTGTATTATTTCAATTAAACATTAGGTGCAAATGGCAGGGTGGAAATAAAATTCAGAGCCAATGAGGTGACTTTATTATTGGAACTGTGTCAACTTGAAAATCCTTGGCAGCCAGATTTCATAAAGATATTTTGGGATATTTGCTCATTCTCTGTCAGTTTTGGGAATAGGTTAAAAATTCTTCAGTCTTTCCAATAGTTTTATTGTTCCCCTCAATTTATTTAAGAACATTGTTTTCAGTGATGCCACAAAGATGGTGTGTAAAAAAGGTCCAAATCCTGGACCGGGGCTTGGGATTTTATGTGTGTAAATTATGTGCTCATGAAATAGTAAAGTCTTATGCCAATTCCATTTCTTTTAGCATAGCCTCTTGCATATTTTGGTCAGGCAGAGAGAAACAGGATTGGGACTCAGACAAAGCCAATCTTAAAATTTTCTCTTTAAATTATATTTATCTTTAACACAATGAAAAAGATAGTTAAGCTTTTAAAATATAACATGTTCTTGGATTAGCAATTCCTTATCCAGAAACTATACCAAAATAGTCATAAAAGTATCCTATATATGTAAAAAGATTACTCTTCGAGCATAGTTTTTGTCTTTTTGCACACTTAATAATAAAGTATAATATGCACACATAACAGAGCAACAAATAATAAGTGTATGGTGAGATGAATTAGTACAAAGTGAGTCCATATTTAACCACCACCCAAATTTTAAAAATAGAATATTATCAACCTATAAACACCCCTCCATCGACTAGCCACATAGTAAAGAACCTCACAGTTCTCTCCATATATAACCCTTAACCTGTTATGAATACAGTTAATTATCTTTGACTACTTTTGAACTCTGTATGGGAATTATGCAATCTATACTCCATTGTGTCACGTTCTGTTATTCAGCATTGCTTGAAATTCATGTGACAGATTTCTATGTCATTTTGTTGGAAGATGCTATTGTGTTGCATATAGCACTGGTTTATTAAATTTCACAGTAGTGTTCTTTTTTTTAAAAATCAAGATGTGGGGTACAATTCAGGGTAAGGTATACAAACATTGATTATGCAGGTACCCTTGTTGATGGGGTATGCCTCTCCCTCCCCTAGCAATTTCCCTCAACTGCCAATCTCACCTCCTCTCCCCTGACAGCTTCCCAATACTGTTGATTGCTTTCTTATGGTATTATAATTATTTAAGTTCTACTTATGAATAAGATCATATGGTACTCTGTCCTTTGTTTCTGTGATAGATCACTGAGTATGATCGACTCCAAATCGATCCAAATTGCTGCGAAATCCATATATTTGTCTTTCTTTATGGCTGCATAATATGCAACAGCCATGTTCTATTGCACGAGTAAAGCAAAATTCATCTATCTGTCCAACTACTAACAGACAATTGCACTTTTTCAGGTTTTTGATAGAAAAATATTATAGATACTTTTACTTTTATTTTTTTGAGTATAGGTCTTGCTCTTTCACCCAGCCTGGAGTACAGTGGTGCAATCATGAATTACTGTAACCTCAGATTTCTGGGTTTAAGCTGTCCTCCTGTTTCAGTCTTGTGAGTAGTGGGACTAGAGGCACAAGCCAACATGCCCAGATAAAAGAAATTTTTTTTTTTTTGTAGAGATGGGATTAGGGTTAGGGTTAGGGTTAAGGTGGCCCAAGCAATAGGTTTAAGCAATTCTTCTGCTTCAGCCTTCCAATGTGCTGGGATTATAGACTTACAGTATCATATCTGACCTCTTGATCGTTTTTATATTGTATTTTCATGACTAATAAAGTTGAACACCTTTTTCTATTTCAATAGCCTTTTGGATTTCTTCTTTTGTAAAATTGCTAATATATGCCTCTGCTTATTTATTCTATTGGTTATTTTTCTTGGTCTCATTGACATACAAAAAGTTCTTTACAAATTCTGGTTTAGGGTCTTTGTCAGCTACATGTATTGCATATATCATTTTTCACTTGATGCTTTGCCTTTTGACTTTCTTAATGAGGTCTCAATTTTTAATGTATTCTAGTTTATTAATTTTTCCTTCAGTGGTTAGTGATGTTAACAAATCTTTGCTCATACAAAGTTTATTATAAATATATTGCCCTGTTATCTCCTAGAAACATTTTTATTTTTTTACTTCTGAAATTTGAGCTTAGTTAGCCTAAAATTGAATTGTATATATGGTGTAAGACAGGAGTCAAGTTTTTTTTTCTTTTCCCTGTTCCATAGGTACAGCACAATTTAATAAAAAGATTGTCCTATTTTCACTGTTCTACAATGCCACATTTATTACAAATCAAGTCACAATATATGAACAATACAATCTACTTTATGCTTCACTATTCTGCCATTTTGATCTATTTATCTGTCCCTGCCACTTTACTTCATAGTGCCTGAAATTCAATACATATATTTAATTGAATATATATGTGTGTGTTTGGGAGTATATGCCAGCTCTAGCAGTGCACAGTTGACTGAAAAGACATGGAATAGTTCCTTCTAGATAAATTCAATTAAGTATTAGTTGAACAGATATATAGATATCAGGCATTTAGAGTAGAAAACATTTAGAGCCAATGAGGTGAGTTTATTATCAGAACCTTTATAATTTGTCCTTAATTGTCCTGTTGGCTTAAGTCTTTCAACTTTGTTCTTCTTCAGCAGTTGTCATACATATTCCTGGCCCTTAGTATTTCCATATAAATTTGAAAATCAACTTGCTAATTTCTTTCAAAAACACAGTGATTTTTAAATTAATGTCACATTTTATCTCTGGCCTTGTTAGGGAACTAGATAGCTTTACAATATTGACATTTGTAGCCCATGATTATTTTACATACCTTCATTTATTTAGGACTCTTTTAATTGCTACCAATGAGTTATAGTTTTATATATATAGAAGTCTTATGTTGATCATCATCATCATCATCACCAATTTCTACCTTAATTTCCCTATGTTTAAAAATGTTTTTGTTGTTGCTGTTATTTTGGTCTTTGAAAATATGGCAAGATTTGCTTTCAGACCCAACTTATAGTCAATTTTGGTCAAAGTATCATATATACTTGAAAATCACATCTTATGTAGATACTTGGTTCAATATTCTAGATATATCAATTAGGTCAATTTTGTTAATGATGTTGCTACACTATTCTGTATATTTAAGTTACTTTAAAAAACTCCCATTGTGTGGATTTATTGATTTCTCCTCTCAGTCCTATAGTTTACTTTATGGGTAAATTTTTAATGCCCCCAAACTTAGCATGGTTCTACCTTATTGATGGATTGACCTTTTGTCTTTTTGAAGTGATTGTTTATTTTTATTAATGTCTGCTAATTACGCATTTCTGTTTGACATTTGTACAGATATATAAGTTGTATCTTGATTAGCGTTCACATGATATTTTTCCTTCCTTTCAACTTTTATACAGTCATGTATTTAAAATTTTTTATCTTGTTTGCAGTATGGTAGGCAGAATTCTAAGATGATAAACTGACCTTCACCTTTATATGCTCTTTTTCCTTTAAGTGAGAATAAAAATGCAAATATGAAGAGATATAGTTCTCATAATTATGTTATGCTATAAGGCAAAAGGGATTTTGCAGATGCAATTAGAGTTACTTATCAATTGACTTTGGGTTAATCAAAAGGGTGATTATCCAGCTGGGCCTAATCTAATAACATAATCCTTTAAAAAGCAGAGTTTGCATGTGAGTAGCAGAGGGGATGTCAGAGAGAATCAAAGCATGAGAAGGATAACAGCAAAAGAGATCTTCTATCAATGGCTCTGATGATAGAGGGGGCCACTTTGAATGCATTCAATAGTAAATCCCAGGCAATATCCAGGAAGAAATGGAGACTCCAGTTCTTGATTGGCAAGAAATTGGAGTCTATCGACAATCTTAATAAACTTGGAAGTAAATTCTTCCTCAAGATGAGAATGCAGGTTGGATGACACCTTGATTTCAGCCTTTTGAGACCTTAATCAAAGAATCCTCTGCACCCCTCATGGACTTCTAGCACACAGGACTGTGAGCTACTAAATGGGTATTATTCTAAGTCACAAAGATTTGCTATATATTAATTTGCTCCATATTAATAGAACACTTTCTCCACTTATTTTTAACTCCCATTGAAGAATCTGTTATTGTTTTGGTTGCTATTTTTTCTGGACTATTTAATTTGCATTTAATGTAGTTTTCGAAATACTTTGAATGTAATTATCTTAAGCTTATAAGTTATTTTCAATTCTCTCATCTATTCTATGCTTTTTTTTTTTTTTTTGAGTTGGATCTCACTCTGTCGCCCAGACTGGAGTGCAGTGGCTGCTTCCGGCCACCGCAGCCTCGACCTGCTAGGCTCCGGCGATCCTTCCGCCTCAGCCTTCCAAGTAGCCTGAATTACAGGCATGCGCTACTACGCCCAGCTGATATTTTGATTTATTGTAGACATGAGGTCTAGCTGCCCAGGCGGGTCTCGAACCCGTGGGCTCAGGCAATCTACTCACCTCAGCCTCCCAAAGGCATGGGATTACAGGCTGAGCCACTGAGCCCGGCTTGTTCTATGCTATTTCTTACCTTTGTTGCTTACTTTCAGGGTAAGTCAATGCATTTTACTCTATTTTCTCCTTTTGGTTTGTTTGCTCGTTTTTCAGCAGTTACACAATAGATTAAAATATGCATTCCTGACTTATAGGAATCTAATATAAAGTGTGTCGGTTTATGTTTCTTCCCACATCATGTAAAAACTTAGGATACTTCAATTCCATTTGCCAACCTCCTGTCTTTGTTGTTACTTTTGTCTTGCATCTTAATTTTCTCAATATTTTAAACCATATAAAACTTTATTAGTAATGTCTCATTAGGTGCAAATTTATTTAGATATTGTCAATATAGCCTACCCCCTTTTCCTTTCTTCATCATTCCTTTCTTCATGTCTAGGCATGCATCCTATATAATTTTTCTTCTGCGTAAAAGCAACTTCTTTCATGTTTTCTTTAATAAACAGTTGCTGATAAGTAACTCTCTTAGTTTTTGTTTGAAAGACTGACATATTTGTTTGTTTGCTTTTTCATTGTTGAAGAATACTTTGGTAAGTGTAGAATTCTAGTTTGGAAGTTTTTTGTGTTTGTGGTTTTTGTTGCTTGTTTTTGCAGAATTATGAAGATATTCTATTGTTTTTATCTTCCATTAGTTGTGTTGAGAAGTCAGTGTATTATTATCATTACTTCCTTGGGAAAAATGCATCTTTTTTTTCTGTTTTTATTATTTCTTTTCTTGTTTTTTGGGGACTTCAGCAGTTTCGCAATGATGCGCTCATGATGCTTTTCTTTGCACCTTATTTTGCTTGGGGTTTGCAGTGCTTCTTGAGCCTGTGGCTTCAGGTTCTTTATCTGTTTTGGAAAAATCTTTGTTATTGTCTCAAAGTGCTACTTTGTCACATTCTTTCTCAAATTTCATATATATATATATAAAATCATACATATATATAATATATGTATCCAATGTGTATATGTATAATATATCTGCATTATTTTTACTCTAGCCCATAATCTCACATTTAAAAGAATATTTTAGATAATATTATTTCTTTATCTGTAATGTTAATATTGTACTTTTAGTTTATTAAATCAATATTATGCTTTGTAAACCTTTGTATTGAGTTTTTAGTATATCATGTTTTTCATTCTAGATTTATTTATAGTTTTCAGTTTCTGCTACAATTCACCATCTTTTATTTAATTTCTCGAACAAATGTATTGCAGACACTCTTAAGTCAGTGTCTCATGACTCCAATATCTAAAGCTTCTGTGAGTTTATTTTTATATGTTTTTTTCTCTTTGTTTTCAGTCACTTTTCTTTTGCATACCTCATCATTATAATTATTTTTTTAAGGATAGCTTAAGGCTCATAATGAGGTTACTTTTTGTGAACATTAAGTGTAGAGAGAGATCACCTCACTCCATCTTGGTATAGAGCTAATTTCAACACGGCTTTAGTATCTATAAGGAATGATCTTGCTTACCATTACTCTTAAAGTGTACCTCTTTAAACATCCCTAATAAAACCCTCTAATGCTTGTTAAAGTCTCTATTCTTGTCAGCATGGGACTCAATTTTTTCTGTTCCCTTTCTCTATAAGTTTTCAAAAGCTCTGTTTGGCTTCTCAATCTCTCAGCTACTGCTTTCTGCTCAGTTTCTCAGCCTTTTATTCTGACTAAAGAAAGAAAAATGAATATTGTGTAGGAAGCCAGCAGTCTCTGCCATGTTCTTCATTTTCATGGGACAAATGTTATAAATTATTTTATTCAGTTTAGTTCATGCTGCCAAGAATGAACTCAATCCGTGTAAGTAAAGGTGTTTGGGTAGTTGATCAGGATCCATCATAATAGCTGCATCTGACATTTTATATCTCATCTTTTGGAAAAAGTTTAATATTATGTCATAAATTTTATAAAAACATAATGAGTCTGGTAGGAAAAATATCATAATCTAGTTAGACTTATGAGGAAACTGAAGGCCAGAAAGATTAAATTACTTGAACATGACATTACAGAAAATCTATGATATTTAGAATTTTAACTGTTGGAATCATGAAATGTAATTATTGTCATTCTGGTATACACTCATTTTAATTGAGTATCTTAATTTTTTGTATGTTACTCTTAAGTCTTTTCTCAGGGGATATTTCATTCAGTGTATTTCCACGGATGGACCGACTACTGTAGAGAGAAAAACAGCACATCCTTATGCTCTAGAAGTGTGAAATTTGGATCAATTTCATGCCCCTTTCAAACCCTTCTGGATGGCACCTGTTTTCCTAAAGAATGCCTCATTTATTCATGTTCCTATGCAGATAAACACCATGTGGGCCTATAAGTGATGTGAAAGCACCATGCTTCCTGAATAAGCAGTTTTCTCACTGGTAGCAGATGGCTTATATTTCACACCATCGATGGGCCAATCCTTGACAGCTGTTAGAATACGGTAGATAACCATAGCTGCCATTTGGAAACTCTTAGAGATGTATAGTAAATAAGCTGCTTAATATGGAGAAACAGCTATTTGTCTCATCTTTGTATATATAACCATGGTTGTTTGGTTATAGTACTTTCAAATAGAAGGTGGTACTATTCCTAATGTTAGACCTACTCATTTTAATTTTCAAGAAATATTTTTGCCAAATTCTTCTCTTTGTGTATGTGTGTGCATGTGCATATATATGTATGTAGTATCTATTTATGTAGATATCTACACACATCTCCAATCTGTCACAGCTTCACAGTACGAAGGTGTAAACAGACCCTAACACTTCTTTTTCCAAAATCTTACCCCAGAATTTCAGACCATATTGAAGTACAATCATACAATTCCATTCAGATGAGAGTATGTCATGTTTTTACAGTCCTCCAGTTAAAGGGTGCCTACAGTTTCCCTGCCATCGTCTGAATGTTTGTGAACCCCCAACATTCATAAGTCAAAATCTAATTAGTATCAAAGAGATGATATTAGGAGATGGGACCTTTGGGAAGTGATAAAGTCATGAGGTCAAAACCCGTATCAACAGAATTAGATTTCCTTAAAAGAGACTTCAGATTGCTGTCTCGCCCCTTCCATCATGTGAGAACACAGCTAGAAGGCCTTATCTATTAAAAACAAAAACAAAACATGTCGTCATTAGACCCAAGTCTACCACACCTTGATCTTGAACATTTCAGGCTCCAAAACCGTGAAAAATAAATTTATGTTTTTATAAGCTGCCTAGTCCACAGAATGTTGTGAGAGAAGCCCAAACCAAATAAGACAATCCCAAATGAACCATTTTAACATGCAACAAATCTTGTTGTAAGAGGGGATTGTATAACTAAACCAAAATACTTTCACTTACATTTCCAGTGAGTGTGTGTATATGCATGCATGTTTGCACACATGCACCTTTGTGTGAGAGTACTTAATCATGTTTGATGCATATTCCTTTCAAAAGTTATTAATTTTTATCTTTGGGATGACGGAACTTCTAGAAATGTTTGCCCCCGATCAAGCAAGGTAGGCAAATTATGCAGTGGTAATAGTAACCTTGAAAGTCAAAGCACCAGTGACTTTTCTCACCAACACCATTTGTTCACCGAGAATCAAATGGATTCTCTAGTCTGTATCACTGTTGTCACATCTGGAATGGTGTCAGAACTCCTCAAGCAAAATAAAGAAGTATATACGGAAGCTCCTGGTTGAAAATGTAACACATAACCTCTGCTCAAATTTCATTAACTAAAGCAAGTCACATATCCATGTCTGCAGGATGGGAAGATATAAAATTGCCAGAGAGAAACAGGACTTGAGAACGCTCAAACGACTACCATAGCTCATCCCTTTTAAAACCAAATGTTTGTTCCACTCTCCTTTGTCCACAGAAAAGATATTATCTCTTCCACAAGAACTATTTATTTCTTCCCCAAGATGTCAGCCATACTACAAGCTCCAAGTACAAGTTTTCTGAGTGATGGCTGGCATTTTTTTCATCTGGTCTGAAGCTAGCTTCTTTTGTTCAAGAGAACTGTGAGTTAAAGACAAGTTATCCTCCTTATCACAGACTCAGTGATAGTCAGTGAAAGAATGGGAACAGAACAATAGCTATAGAAACTTCCATTAAGAGTGGGAGCATGGGCTGGGCATATTGGCTCATGCCTGCAATCCTAGTATTTTGGAAAGCAGAAGCAAGAGGATTGCCTATAATAAATAAAAAAAATTAGCCATTAGCTAGGTGTGGTGGTGTGCACCTGTGGTTCCTGCTGCTTGGCAGGCTAAGGTGCATGGATGACCTGAGCCAGCAGGTCAACCCTGCAGTAGCCATGTGCATGTCACTGCACTCCAGCATGGATGTCAGAATGAGAGACTCTGACTCAAAAAAAAAAAAAAAAAAAAAGAATGGGAGACACAAAATAGTTACCACTTCATAACAAGGGCTGAAATCACACTGGGCAGGCCTTATGAAAAGATTCTACTCAGCACTGGCTACATAAGTTGCAGGACCCAGTGCAAAATGAAAATGCAGGGCCTCTTGTTCAAAAAATTTTAACAAAGCGTTAAAGCAAGTATAGGATCCTTCTAATCCTAGAGCCCCGTGCAACTGCTCTGTGCAGATGCATGAAGTTAGTCCTGACCTTAACCCAGGGTGGGAAATATTCCTTGATGAGGCTGTGATTTCTTCTCTGCCATGGCTGCCTAAGCTTTTGTTCTCAATAGCCTTTAACTTCACCTTTTAGGAGCTCCCTCCTATTCCTACTTTTTTGACTACATTTGAGAAAAGTATTTGGGGAAATGATGTCTTGGATGCTGAAAAGATTTATACACCTTTCTGCTCATAAAAACTGCAGGTCCAAGGGTGATTTTAACATTTGAAATGTCAGTCTCATATAGTCTAGGATAGAGGATGTTGGGCCATGTAAGTTTTACATTAGTTTCTTAGGGCTACTGTCTTAAATCATGCCTGCAATCCTAGTATTTTGGGAAGCAGAAGCAAGAGGATTGCTTATAATAAATTTAAAAAAATAGCCATTAGCTAGGTGTGGTGGTGTGCACCTGTGTGGTGGCTCAGCCTGTAATACTGCGCCTTTGGAAGGTTGAGGTGAGTGGATTGCCTGAGCCCGCGGGTTCGGGACCTGCCTGGGTCTGTCTTAAAACAACAGAAACTAGCTTGGTTCGGTGGCTCAGCCTGTAATCCTGCGCCTTTGGGAGGCTGAGGTGAGTGGATTGCCTGAGTCCGCGGGTTCGAGACCCGCCTGGGCAGGCGAGACCTCATCTCTACAATAAATCAAAAAATCAGCCGGGCGTGGTAGCGCGTGCCTGTAATTCCGGCTACTCCGAAGGCTTAGGCGGAAGGATCGCCGGAGCCCAGCAGGTGGAGGCTGTGGTGGCCGGGAGCGGCCACTGCACTCCAGTCTGGGCGACAGAGTGAGACTCCAACTCAAAACAAAACAAAACCAAAAAACCCCAGAAACTTATTCTCTCACAGTTCTGAAGTCCAGAAGTCCAATATCACGGTGTTAGCAGGATTGCTTCCTTCTTGGGTGCTCAGTCGAAGAAGAATCTGTTCCATGTCTCTCTCCTGGATTCTGTTTTGGCATTCCTTGCATTCCTTGGCATGTAGATAGATCACTCTTACCTCTGTATCTGTCTTCTCATGGTTTTCTTCCTTGTGTGTCTATGACCAAATTTCTCTTTCGTTATAAGAATACCAGTCACTGAATTAGAGCTTACCCTAAATGAGTTTGGCTTCATCTTAACCTGATAACATGTGCAAAGAGCCTATTTCCATTTTATCATCATGGTGTTTGTGGTGTATTTGGAGATCGGATCTTTGAGAATTGATTAAGATTAAATGAGGTAATGAAGGTAGAGTCCTCATAATGGTATTAATGCCCTCATAAGAGATACTAGTAGAGCCATCACAATGGGATTAATGCCTTCATAAGAGACACCAGACCTTTTTTTTTTTTTGAGTTGGAGTCTCACTCTGTCGCCCAGACTGGAGTGCAGCGGCTGCTCCCGGCCACCACAGCCTCGACCTGCTGGGCTCCGGCTATCCTTCCGCCTCAGCCTTCCAAGTAGCTGGAACTACAGGCGTGCGCTACCACGCCCGGCTTATTTTTTTGATTTATTGTAGAGATGAGGTCTCACTACCCAGGCGGGTCTCGAACCTACGGGCCCAGGCAATCCACTCACCTCAGCCTCCCAAAGGTGCGGTATTACAGGCTGAGCCCGAGCCCGGCTCACGAGAACGTTTTATTGCCCTCTTTCTCTCTCTCTCTCTCTGCCATGTGAAGACATGGTAAGAAGACAGCCATCTGCAAGGCAGAAAGAGAGCCCTCACCAGAAACTAAATCAGACAGCACCTTGGTTTTGGACTTCCCAGGCTCCAGAACTGTCAGAAATAAATTTCTGTTGTCTAAGCCACCTAGTCTATGGTATTTTGCTATGGCATTCTAAGCAGACTAAGACAAGGACTTAAAGTACTGAAAGAGGTATGTGCTTCTCAGGAGCATGCAGTAGAAAAAAGATAATATATATTTGTAATGAGAACTGTAATTAAAACTACAAAGAGATTCTACCCCCCCCCACTAAAATGGTTAGAATAAAAACGGCATAAAATTATAAATATTGGCAAAAATATGATGAAATTGGAACACTCATACATTGATTGTAAGAATAAAAAACACTGCAGCCATTTTAAAAACAGTTTGGTAGTTCCTAAAAAATGTAAACATAGAGATCCAGAATTCCACTCGTTGGTGTATACTCAAGTGAATTTGAAACACACATTCACACAAAAATCTATTCACAAATGTTCATGGCAGTGTTATTAACAATAAAAAGTAAAACAACTAAAATGTCCATCAACTGTTGAATGGATAAACAAAATTGGTGTCCATTCAATAAAATTGTATTTGGCAATAAAAAGGAATGAAATAGCAACACATACCACACCATCAATGCACCTTCAAAACGTTATGATTAGTAAAAGATACCAGTCATAGAAGACTATGTGTATTATAATTCCATTCATATAATATGTTCACAATGGGCAAATTTATAAAGACATAAAGTAGATTTGTGGCTGCCAGAGGTTGAGGGGAAATGGGGTATGACTGGGAGAATGGGATTTCTCTTTGAGGCGATAAAAATGTTCTAAAATTAGTTATTGATGGTTGCATGACTCTGTGAATATGCTAAAAACCACAGAAATGCACACTTTCAGAGTGAGTTTTATGTTTTGAGAATTATGTAACAATAAAGCTGTTATTTTATGGAAGAACCCCATTTTGTGTTAATTTGTTTTATAATCGACACATAATAATTATACTTTTATAGGCTACAGTGTAATGTTTCAGTACATGCATACATTGTAAATCAGAGTACTTAGCATATCCATCAACTCAAATCTTTAACATTTCTTTGAAATGATAACTTTCAAGATCCACTTTTTTAGATATTTGATATATACAATACAATATTATTAGTTATAATCACATTATCATGAATGTCAGAATCTATTTTTCTTATTTAACTGTGATTTTGTAACCCATTATCAAATCTCTCCCAATCTTTCCCTTCTCACTCAACTCCCCAGTCTCTGATAACCACTATTTCAATCCCTACTTCTATGAGATAAACTATTTTAGATTTCACATATGAGCGAGATCATGCAATATTTGTCTTTGTGTGCCTGACGTATTTCACTCGCAGGTTTATTCAAGTTGCTACAAATGACAGGATTTTATTCTTTCTTATAGCTGAATCATACACAGTAAGTCTTCTACATACGAACCTTTGAGTTGTGAACTTTCCAAGATGCAAACATATGTTTTTCAAGAGGGTAGATATTATTGAATCCTGCAAGAAAACAGAATCTGTGCCATTAACAGCAGTCATGAGTTTGCCCTTCATCTTGACCTTTGTTTCTTATTGTTGACAATCCTTCAGCTCTGCCATCTCCCACTTCCTCCCCTTCCTCCAGTCAGTGATTCTTCCTGCCTACTCACTTGATGCCAGCCTCTGTATGCCAACTGTTGTACAGTACTGTGCTACTGTACTTTTTGAGGTACTATACTGTAAGATTTAAAACATTTTCTTTATTTTTGTGTTTGCTTTTTAATGTATTATTTGTGTGAAAAGTATTATAAACATATTAGAGTACAAAACTATACTGTTGATTATGTTAGTTGGGTTCACTATGCTGGATTTGCAAATATGATTTATGAACACACTTTCAGAATGGAACTTGTTCATATGTAGGGGAGTTACTATGTATAGATAGATAGATAGATAGATAGATAGATAGATAGCATTTTTATCCATTTACCCATTGATGGATACAGAGGTTGATGTCGTCACTTGGCTATCGTGACTAATGTGGCAATAAATATGAAAGTGCAGTGCAGATGTTATTTGGACATATTGATTTCAATTTCTTTGTACATACACCTAGTAATGTAATTGCTGGATCACACGGTAGTTCTATTTTTAAATTTTTGAAAAATTTTCACATTGTTTTTATAATGGTGTACTAATCTACATTTCCATCAAATGTGTATAAAAGTTTCCCTTTCTCTACATGCTTGCTGACATTCAGTCTTTTTATAATTGTCATTCTAACTGGGGTCAGGTAATACTTCATTGTGGTCTTGATTTACATTTTCTGATTATTAGCGATGAGCATTTTTTTATATACCTGTTGGCCACTTTTAAGTCTTCTTTAATGAGATGTCTATTTAGGTATTTTGACCATTTGTTAATGCCTTTTTTTGCAATTGAGTTAAGTTCTTTATATATTCTGAATAAGTTACACATATTTTTTCCATACAAATAAAAATATTTTCTGCAAGTTGTCTCTTTGCTATATTAGCTGTTTGCTTTGCTGTACAAAAACTTTTTAGTTTAATGTAAATTCTTTTATTTATTTTTGTTGCTTGCTTTTGTTTTTGAGGTTCTACCCAAAAAGTCTGCACAGACTTTAACTGCTAACTGTTTCTTCTCTGTTTTCTGCTGGTAGTTTTACAGCTTTGGGCCTTACATTAAGTCTTTAAACCACTTTGAGTTGATTTTATTATGAGGTGAGAGATAAGGGTCTAGTTTAATTTTTCTTCATGTAGCTATCCAGTTTTCTTAGCATCATCTATTGAAGACACTGTGTTTACTTGAATGTGTGTTCTTGCCACCTTTGTCAAAAGTCAGTTGGCTGCAAATGTGTAGACTTATTCCTGGGATCTCTATGCTGTTCCATCAGTCTGTGTGTGGGCTTTTAGGTTAGTACTATGCAGTTTGGGGTACTAAAGTTTTGTCATAAAATTTGAAGTCAGGTAGTGTGATGCTTTCAGATTTATTTTGTCTGTTCGTTTGCTTGTTTGTTTGGGCTCAGAATTACTTTGGCTACTTGAGTCCTTTGTGGTCCCACCTACATTTTAGGATGTTTTTTCTATTTCTGTGAAGAATGTCATTTTGATAGGAATTTCATTGAATCTGTAGATCATCTTGGGTAGTATGGACATTGCACAATATTAATTCTTCCAATCCATGAACATGGAATAATTTTGTCTTGGTGTCTTTCAATTTCTTTCATTTGTGTTTTATAGTTTTTATTCTAGAGTTCTTTCACCTTCTGAGTTAATTTTTTAAAATTATTTTATTTTAAAGATGTGGGGTACAGTTCAGGATTAGGTATACAAGTGGTCATTATACAGGTAAAGTTCGGGCTTCCCTTTGTTCCTGACTTCACCTGGTTTGAGATCAGGTACCCTTATTGATATTGTGTTCCCTACTCCCAGCAATATCCCACTACTACCAATCCCTTTCTTATAGTACTACAGTAAATGTTCAGGGTCTGCTTATGAGTGAGAACATGTGGTACTCAGTTCTTTGTTTACGTGATAGCTCACTGAATATTATAGACTTTAAATCCATCCAAGTTGTTGCAAAGTCCATATGTTTGTCCTTCTTTATGGCTACATAATATTCCATTGTGTATATGTATACCACATTTTAAAAATTCACTCTGGTTTTGATGGGCAGCGTGGTTGGTTCCATGTTTTTGCTATTGTGAATAGTGTTGCAATAAACATGCATGTGCAGGTATCTTTTTTGTAGAATGGTTTGAGTTCCTCTGGATATATTCCCAGTAGTGGGATTGCTGGATCATATGAAAGGTCAATTTCTAGTTTTTTTAGAAGTCACCTCATTGTCTTCCATAGAGGTTGAACTAGTTTGCACTCTCACCAGCAGTGTAGAAGCATTCTCTTTTCTCTGAATCCTCACCAACATCTGTTGTTTTTGTTTTATTAATGATGACCATTCTTATTGGGGATAGGTGGTATTTCAATGTGGTTTTGATTTGTGTTTTTTGAGTTGGAGTCTCACTCTGTCACCCAGACTGGAGTGCAGCCTCAACCTGCTGGGCTCTAGCGATCCTTCCGCCTCAGCCTTCCAAGTAGCCGGAATTATAGGCATGCGCTACCATGCCCGGCTGATTTTTTTATTTATTGTAGAGATGAGGTCTCGCTGCCCAGGAGGTCTCGAACCCACGGGCTCAGGCAATCCACCCACCTCAGCCTCCCAAAGGCGTGGGATTACAGGCTGAGCCACCGAGCCCAGCTTGCGTTTTTCTTACGATAAGTTAGGCTGATTATTATTTTTTTTCATGTGTCTGTTGACTGCTCATATATCTTCTTTTGAGATGCGTCTATTCATATCTTTTGCCCATTTTTAAATAGGGCTGTTTGGGTTTTTTTTCCCTTTCCTTGTAGATCCTGAATATTAATCCTTTGTCAGATATATAGTTGGCAAATATTTTTTCCCTTTCTCTGGGCTGTCTCCCTGCTCACTTTCTGAGTTAAATTTATTCCTGTGTATTTTATTTGTCACTATTGTAAATGAGATTGCTTTTTTTTTTTTGCAGATAACTTGTTATTGGTGCATAATAACACTACTGATTATAGTATGTTGATTTTGTATCCTGCAACTTTGCTAAATTTATTCATTAAATTTAAATAAGTTTTTTGGTGGAGTTTTTAGTATTTTTTGTATATATTATCATGGCATCATGTTATCTTTATTTATTTATTTAGTCTCACTCCATCACCCAGGCTGGAGTGCAGTGGCACACTCATGTCCACCCCAGCATCGACCTGCAGGGTTCAAGTAATCCTTCCACCTCAGCCTTCCAAGTAGCCAGAACTACAGGTGTGTGCTACCATGTCAGGCCAATTTTTTGATTTATTGTTGAAATGAGGTCTCGCCAAGTTTCCCAGGCTGGTCTCGAACTTGTGGGCTCAGGCAATCTCTCACCTCAGTCTTCCAGACTTGAGCCACCACTCCCAGCCATGCCATCTTTAAATAGAGAATAATTTGACTTTTTTCCTTTCCAATGTGAGCACTTTTTATTTTTTCTATTGTATACTTGATCCAGCTAAGACTTCCTGTACTATGCTGAATCAAAGTGATAAAGTGGGTGTCCTTGCCCTATTTCATGTCTTACAAAGTTTACAACATTTTCTCATTTAGTATGATGTTAGATGTGGCTTTGTTATACATGGTCTTTATTGTGTTGAGATATGTTCCTTCTATACCTAATTAGTTTAGAGTTTTTAATTACAAAATAATGTTGAGTTTTACCATGTACTTTTTCTACAACTATTGAAATAATCACATGATTTTTGTTCTTGATTCTATTAATGTTTGATATCATGTTTATTGAGTGTCATAGATTGAACCATCCTTGTATCACACTTGATTATGGTGAAGGATCTTCTTAACATATTAGTGGATTCAGTTTGCTAGTATTTTGCTGAGTATTTTTGCAACTATGCTCACCAGTAATACTGGCCTGTAGTTTTCTTTGTTGTTGTTGTTGTATGTCTGGTTTTGGTGTCAGGGTAATGCTGGTCTCATAAAATGTGTTTGGAAATATTCCGTGCTCTTCAATTTTTTGGAAGAGTTTGGTAATAATTGGTATTAAATCTTCCTTCAATGTTTGGTAGATTCCAGAAGTGAAGCCATCAGGTTCTGGACTTTTTTGATGGGAAAGTCATTTTTACTGCTTTAAGATTGTTATTTATTATTGGCTTGTTCAGGTCTGCTTCTTCATAATTTAATCTTTCTAAATTGTATGTGCTAAAAAATGTATTTATTTCTTCGAGATTTTCCCATTTGTTAGCATATAGTTGATTATAATACTCTATTATGATTCTTTATATTCCTATAGTGTCAGTGGTAATGTGTTCTTTTTCATCTTTGGTTTACATTTGGTCTTCTCTATTTTTTTCTTAGTCTAGTAAACAACTTGCTGATTTTGTTTATCTTTTAAAGAAACCAACTGTTTTGTTGATATTTTGTGTTATTCTTTTTACATTTCTATTTTGTTTATTTCTTCTCTAATCTTTATTTCTTTCCTTTTATTAATTTTGGGTATAGTTTGTTCTTTTTTTTTTTACTTCCTTGAAGCAAAATGTTAGATTGTTTATTTGAGATATTTTACCTTTTTGATGTAGGTGCTTAGTCTTATAAATGTCCTTTTAAGATTGCTGTATTACATTAGTTTTTGTATGTTGTTCTCCTTTACACTTGTCTCAAGAAATATTTAATTTTCTTTTTAATACATTCATTGACTCATATGTTGTTTGAGAGCATATTTTTAAAATTTCCATGACTTTGTACTGTCTCCAATGTTTCTCTGTTATTGGTTTCTCATTTTATTTCATTGAGGTCATAAAAGATACTCAAAATGATTTCAGATTTTTAGAAAAATTTAACACTTGTTTTGTGACCTAATACATGGTCTATCCCAGAGAATGTTCTGTGTGCCTTGGAGAAAAATGTGTGTTTTTCAGTTGCTGGTTAAAATGTTTATTAAATGTCTATTAAATCCATTTGGTCTAGGCTGCAGTTTAACTGTGATGTTTCTTTGTTAAGTTGCTGACCGAATGATCTGTCTATTACTAAAAGTAAGGTGTTGAAGTCCTCCAATATTATAGTTTTTCAGTCAGGTCTCTCCCTTTTCATCAATTAAGATTTGCTTTATATGCTTGGATATTTACAATAATAAAATTATCTTGTTGTGTTGACTTCTTCATCATCTTATGGCCTTCTTTGCATTTTGACTTGTTTATTTTATCTAAGTATAACCACTGCTGCTTTTATTGTTTTTCATTTGCATGTAATATGTTTTTCCATCTCTTCACTTTCAGTCTGTACATTTTTTTTAAGTGAGGTAAGTTTCCTGTAGATGGTATACAGTTGAGTCTTGTTATTTTGTATCCATCCAACTTCTCTATATCTTTTAGTTGGAGAATTTGATTCATTTATGTCCAAGGTTATTATTGAAATGCTCAATGTTATTATCAATAAAGGTAAAAGGTTACAACTACCATTTTTTACTTGTTTTCAGGTTGTTTTATAAATTGTTTTTTCCTGTTTGCCTTTCTTAAAATCTTCCTTTGTGTTTATGTCATTTTCTCTTGTAGTATGTTTTGACTCTGTGGTATTTATTTTTAGTGTATCTATCATAGATTGTTGCTACCATGAAACTTATAAAAGAATCTTATGGTTAAAATAGGCTACTTAAATTGATAACAGCTTAACTTTGATTACAAAGAATGTAAAAAAAAAATACATTTAAACACCATTTTCCTCACCATATTTTGGCTTTTTGATGTTCCTTTTAAAGTTTTTTATATTGCCTATTCCTTAACCAACTGTTGTATTTATCATTGTATTTGTTTTTACTTTTACTAGTAAATTTTACTTGTTAAATATTAGCATTTTTTTCAGATTGAAGAAACTCTTGTAACATTTTTTGTAAGGCAGGTTTTGTGTTGATCAATTATCTCAGCTTTTTTGGTGGGGGAGGGGATCTGGGAAAGTCTTTATCACTCCTTTGTGGTTGAAGGATAGTTTTTTGGGGTCCCAAATTATTGGGTAACAATATTTTTCTTCTACAATTTGAATATATCATCGAATTCTCTTCCAACTTGTTGGGTTTCTACTGAAAGCTGTATTGGGACTCCATTGAATGTGAGATACACACACACACACACACACACACACACACACACACACACATTCTGCTTTGAGTATTCTTTCTCTGTATTTGATTTTTGATAATTAGATTAGATTATGATATGACTTGGGGAAATCCTATCTGAGTTAAATTTTATTAATGACCTCTGTGCTTACTGTATCTTGATATTGTCACCTTTCTCCAGAGTTGGAAATGTTTTAGCTATTATATTCTTTTTTTCTTTTTTTGACTTGGAGTCTCACTCGGTCGCCCAGACTGGAGTGCAGTGGCCTCTCCCGGCCACCACAGCCTCGCCTGCTGGTCCCCCGTGATCCTTCCTGCTTCAGCCTTCCGAGTAACCGGAATTACAGGCATGTGCTACCACGCCCTGCTGATTTTTTGATTTATTGTAGAGATGAGGACTCACTGCCCAGGCGGGTCTCAAACCCCCGGGCTCAGGCAATTCACTCACCTCAGCCTCCCAAAGGCGCGGGATTACAGGCTGAGCCACCGAGCCCGGCTAGCTATTATATTCTTAAATATATTTTCTGGTCTTTTGTTTTTCTTCTCATCTTTTTAAGGGATTCCTACTATGCAGAGGTTCACTTAAAGGTGTTCTATAATTTTCTTAGACCTTTTTCACTCTTTCTTTTTACTTCTCTGGCCAGATAATTTTATATGTTCTGCCTTTAAACTTGCTAATTATTTTCTCTTTTTGATCAAATCTGCTGTTGAAGTTTTCTAAAGATTTTTTTTCATTTCAGTCGTGATAGCATTTATTTCTAGGATTTGTGTATGATTTCAAAAATCATTGCTTTTTTTGTTAAATTTCTTATTTTATTTCTAGATTGCCTTTTAAATTTTATCTTGTTTGCTATGCATGTTTTCTTGTATTTCTGAACCTCTTTAAGAAGATTATTCTGAATTATCTGCCAAATATTTCATAGATCTTCTATTTTTCTGAGTCCATTGCTGGAGAGTGTGTATGTGTCTGTATGTGTGTGTGTGTGTGTGTGTGTGTGTGTGTGTGTGTGTGTGATATTTTCTGGAGTTTTCACAATACTTTTCTCTACATTGATATTTGTACATTTGAGGAGGTGAACACCTCTGGAGTATCAGCTTTGACAGGTGTTCTTTGATGGTTTTAGACTTTTACTACCTAATATGATAACTGTTGGCCTCTTGTTGCTTCTCATTCTAGAAAGAAATAATAGTGAGCACTGGAAGCATAACACTGCATGAGAACTAAATCACTGCCCTGCTGTTGTTTCCTGGTCTGAGGAAAACTTCAACAAGCACTGGAACTTAATCACTAATCTTAGTCACTTTCTGACTAGAAGAAAATTGGACACAAACACCTAGTCTTTGTGGGAAATACAGTCACGAATTTATGTCTTCCCCAAATTTTGCACATGCAGTGAAAAGTTGCCAGCTAGTCTCCTCATTATAACATCCCTGATAACTGGAGTGCAGAGTAGCTGTCATGATCTGAGTGTTAAGTCACCTCAATTATTGCCTCCACTCTTAGTCCCCAGTTCATCACATGTGTTTCAGTCCTACTGCCACTCTCAAAAGTTCACATGAAATGGGAGCAGAGTGAGTTTCCCATGAAGATTTCCATACTGGTTGGGAATTCAAGCATCCGCTTCCAATTCCTTCTTCCTGCCTTGGAAGCTATGGGTCTAGGAAATTATCTGTGATTGGCATTATGCTGACTTGGGGGAGAGAGGAGCACCATCTAAAGTGACTGTTCCTCTTACAGGTCACGTTTTTTTCTCTTGATTCTGAAATCCGAGGAGGTTTCTCCACTTCTCCAATTTTAGGTAAATTCAGGGTGATGTTTTTGTTTTTGAGTAGTTTCTAATTATATTTTGTGGGGGAATTGGTGTTGGGGGATCTTTTATTTTACCATCCTGCTGACGTCACTCCCGTAACAGTTGTTTTAAGCAGTCATTACAGGCTGTTATACATTTGGTGACAGACAACTTCAGAATCTCCATGACTTCTAACATTTATCTCTAACTCACAGGCATCATACCTTGTCTGAAAATTCTGATTTGTTTGAATGTTATCCTCAGTTGAGACACAGACCAATTTAGAAATGCTATGTGGAACCCTGTGGGTCACAATAAGAGAAGAAAAAGAGAATGTGATAATGTATACACTTACTCTTGAAGCTTCTGCCTAGAAATGACACATCTTGATTTTGTTCATGTTGACCAAAGGATGCCTACCTGGCTATGCACAAAGGTCATTAGGTGGAAAAGTGTAAGCCTATAATGTGCTTAAAAGCAACATAAATAAAATATTTGTGGAGAGCCTTAATGACCATCACCAACTTGGCATGAAAAGGCAGATTGCTCCACATGTTTTGGGGTTATACCTAATTTTCACAGGACTGTTTGTTTGTTTATTGGTTAGAAATTATTGTGCAAAAAAAAAAAAATACCTCAAAACACAGTGTCATACAATAGTAAGCATTTATTCTTGCTCATATGGCTATGATTTGACTAGGGTCACCCTGCAGTCATACTCTGTTGAACATCTTTCTTATTCGGAATAACCAGAAGCACCAGAGGGTCAAGTGGAAATAAGCAATGCTGTTCAAGGCCTCAGCTCAGACAGCCATGCTGCAATTTCCACTCACATTCCATTGCCCAAAATAGGTCACATGGTCAAGGTTGGCATCAGTAGGGGAGGATATACATTCTTTGCATGGTTTGTGGGAGAGTGGAAATATTTGTTAAACAATAATCTAATCTACATCATTAAGTAATAGACTTTGTTCTAAGCTTTTTACTCATAAGCTCTAATTTTATTCTCACAACAAACTCAAGAGATAGGTACTTGCATGCTTTTTCATATTTTACAATGAAATGAATTGAGCAAAGAGTAACTTTCCCAATACCCAATAGCTTACAGGTGATGAACTCAGGATATTAACTCTGGCAATTTTACCTGAGTTTTAGATATGCTCTTTATTTTCTATATATACATTTTTTTTTTGAGAAAGCAAGATTAATTGAGAGGACAGAATAGGAGGGGACCTGGAGGGGTTGCCCAATTTTCTATATTTTTATATCCATCATTTCCAGTCACTTTACCACATTTCTTACCAAATAAAGTCCAAAACGTAAAGTGATGGTACTCTAAATTTTTAAATTCAACTAAAAATTTTTTAAACATATGTCTTACCAATTGTTAAATTTTCAATATAGAAAAAAGCAACTAAATATTCAATTTTAGAGTAATTTGTATTTTATTGATCACAATTATGTCCATAATCATTTGACAAAAAGTTATACAAGGGAGAACCCCCTCAAAATAATTCTCTTATAAAAAATTGTGTATTTATTTTTACATATTTCAACTTCAGTCACCTTCAAAGTACTCCTCATCTTATGTAATGTACTTATTGAGATGTTTTTCCCACTACTCGAAACAGTTTTTGAACTTGTAAATTTTGATTCCTTTTAGCATTTCTGCTTTTTTTTTTTCACCTCTTCCATATAGGAAAAATATTTCCCCTTGAGGACTTTTTTTATCCAGGGAAACAACAACAACAACAAAAATCACTTGGGACTAGCTGAGGTGAACAGGAAGGGTTGGGCACAGGGGTCATGCTGTTTTTGGTCAAAAACCGCTGAACACTCAGTGTAGTGTGGATATGTTGTTCATATAAATTACCCATTATGAAATGGACAAACACATTGAAAGAATCTCCAAAAAAAAAAAAATCCACTGAAGCTGAATTCAGCCTTTCACAAAATCCTTAGCTGGTACACTGCTACTGATGGGTTCCTAGAATACTTACCTAGCAAGGGAAACCTGCACTACGAAGGGGCTTGCCCTCCAAAAAAATAATTCTGGGGTTGTTTGGGACCCCCATATATATGCATGTATATATAACACACTCATATATACACATACGTGTATATATTTACACAAGTCAGTATTCATTTTATAGAAAATACTTTAAGCATACATGGATTTTTTTAAACTCAGGTATCTGAATTCCAATAGTTGGGAATGATAGTCTGTGGCAATTTTCCTACAATTTTAGAATGTTCTTGTATATGTCTGTTGTCAGTTCACATCATTATAACTTTATATAGGAATAGAAAACTAATAACCCTGATTGAAATAATGTTACATTGTTAACATTTGGCTCATATTGACTAACTGTTCAAGATGTGGTTGAGTCTGTACAACAATTCCTGTCTGAGTCCTAAAGGACTCAGGAAACAAAAAGCATGACCGGACTTTTCTTTTTAAGTCATTATTTATTTTCCTCAAATGTAGTCAAACAGAGTTCCCTGGTTCAAATTTTATTTATAGTCAACATTTCTCTTCCTCTCTCTTTAATAACAAAAGCAAAGCTTTGAAGTATGTGATGCTTTTGTTAAAAAAAAAAAAGACAGTAAGGAAACCAGATGTATTATGTTTAGAAACTTATTTCACATGGAAAAAGGGAAAAGAGAGGGTTATTTTACAAAGCTTGGTGGAGGACAAAGTGGTTAGATAGAATGAAATTATGAGGCATAAAGCAGGCAAGATTTAGAAGTTAGCGTTCAGGCATCATTCAATTAACATTGAAGTCAGCACTGATCATGACGTTAAAAATCATTGTAAAATTTTTCAAAAAGAACTTTTTTGGGACTTTTAAGCAGTTTCTTTTTTGCTTCCCAACCTTTGGGTATTTCAGTTTCAATTGGTGTCCAAGTTCATGACTTATTTTAACATCTCTAGGAATAAATAGTGTGTTTGAACACAAACATGCATACACTTATACACGTGGATATGGACTTAATCGAGACATTTAGTTTTTAAATGTGTTTAGAAAAAGCTTAAAAGTTGGCCGTGACTTACAGATTTAGTGCAATACCCATTAAATTACCAGCATTATTCTTCTCAGACCTGGAAATGACAATACAGGAATTCATATGGAAACACAAACGACCACGATTAGCCAAAACAATCCTCAGCAAAAAAACAAAGCAGGAGGCATCACACTCCCAGACTTTAAACTTTATTGTTTTAATCAAAACAGTCTGGTATTGGTACAAGAGCAGGTATACAGACCAGTGGAACAGGATAGAGATTCTGGAAGCCAAACCTCAATTTCTCAGCCAACTCATCTTTGAAAAAGTTTGCACCATCAACCTCTGGGGAGAGGAGAACCTGTACAGTAAATGGTGCTGGAAAAATTGGTTGATTATATGCAGAAGATTAAAACAAGACCCTTACTTATCACCATACACAAAAATCAACTCTAAATAAAGCAAAGATCTAAATATAAAACCTCAAACTATAAGAACCTTAGAAAATGCAAGAAACACCCTTATGGAAATTGGAACTGGCAACCAACCCTTGATCAAAACCCCAAGTGCCCCGTGCCTTAGGAGATATGATACACAAGTGGGATCTCATCAAACTGACAAGTTTCTGAAAAGCCAAAGAAACCATCAAGAGAGTAGAGAGACAGCCTACAGAATGGAGAAAAAATAGTTGCCAACTGTATATTGACAAAGTCCTAACATCTAAGATTTACAAGGAATTCAAATGTGCCAAAAAAAAAAATTACAAAGTGGAATAAAGATATGAATAGACACTTCTCAAAAGAAGACATTTGAGCAGCCAACAGATACATGAAAAAAAGCTCAGCCTTGCTAGTCATCAAAGAAATCCAAATTATAACCACACTGAGATACCACCTAATTCCAGTCAGGATGGCCATCATCAATAATGAAAAAAACTACAGATGCAGGAGAGGATGTGGAGAAAGGAGAACACTTCTACACTGTTGGTGGGAGTGTAAATTAGTACAACCTCTGTGGAAAACAGTGTGGCGATTCCTAAAAGATCTAAAACTTGACCTTCCATATGACCCCGCAATCCCCCTATTGGGAATATACCTGGAGGAACTCAAATCACTCTTGTGAAAAAGATACCTGCACATGGATGTTTATTGTAGCATTATTTACAACAGCAAAAACATGAAACCAACTCTGCTGCCCATTGAAAGAGGACTGGATAAAAAAAGTGGTACATATGCATGATGGATTATTGCGCAGCCATAGGAAAAGGACAAAATTATGAACTTTGCAGCAACTTGAATGGACTGAGAGTCTATAATACTGAGTGATCTTTCACAGAAACAAAGAACTGAGTACTACATGTTCTCACTCATAAGTGGACCTTGAACTATTATCATAATACTATAAGAAAGGGCTTGGCTGTAGTGGGAAACTGACCAGGGGAGGGGGACAATAAAAGATTGGCAGTAGTGGGAAACTGCCAGGTGATGGGGGGGCACACCTCATCAACAAGGGTACCTGTATAATGAACATTTGTATATCTGACTCTAAATTGTACCCCACATCTGTTAAATTAAAAATTTTTTTAAAAAGTTGGGCCATGGTTTAAAGAAATATGATGTATTCAAATTACTGTACAAGTAATTCATGTCAATGTATGAAATTTGAAGTCACCAAAAAGCAAAAAGAAACACAAATAAACATACATACCACTTGATCCTACGACCCAGAGATAGCATTAACATTTAGGTGTATAATCGTCTAGATTCTTCCCATTATAGATAAATATAAATGCTTAATACACTCAATATTTGCAATTTTTCTTTAATACTTATTGTTTGAAAAAACTCTTCTACAAACATTTGTCCAGTTATTTTCAAAGGATAAGTTTCTGGAAATACTTGGATAAAAAGAGATGCTAGAACCAGACCACAAATTCTCAATTTGTGGTTCCTGGACCCACATCACCAAAATCACCTAGGAACTGTTTAGAAATACAAATTATCTAGCTCATCGAGACTTACTGAACCAAAAACTGGAGCAGCACCCAGAAACCTGTGTTTTAAAAAGCTTCCCAGGGAATTTTGATACAGGTTAAAACCACTAAAGTAGACTAAGGTATATAACCTCATCTTCTTTGAGTCTGTCTGTAGTCCACATGACTCTGAGTTTAGCACTTGAATGTCTAGCTTTCTAGCAAATAGTCACTTGAACTTAACTTTGTTCAGAGCACAATTTGTGTTTGTGTGGGTTTGAGTGTGTTTCAGAACACAAACCTAGCTTCTTCCAATCTCATTTTTTCCCCTCTGAGGTCATTTTTTTAAGTTTGAGTGGGTATTTAATTTCATTACAGTTGCTTTCCTCAATATCTGATGATCCTTCAGTTTTCTTTTATATTTAAGGCCAAAAAAACAAAAAAAAACTGATTAGATTCTCTGTTTTCATCATTGACTGGTGGGATTTACTGTGTGTTTCTTTCTTTTTTTTTTGAGTTGGAGTCTCACTCTGCCACCCACACTGGAGTGCAGTGGCCGCTCCCGGCCACCGCAGCTTCGACCTGCTGGGCTCCGGCGACCCTTCCGCCTCAGCCTTCCAAGTAGCCGGAATTACAGGCATGTGCTACCACGCCCAGCTGATTTTTTGATTTATTGTAGAGATGAGGTCTCGCTGCCCAGGCGAGTCTCGAACCCGCAGGCTCAGGCAATCCACTCACCTCAGCCTCCCAAAGGCGCGGGATTACAGGCTGAGCCACCGAGACCGGCTACTGTGTGTTTCTAAGGCAGGAAGCTTCATTATAGTTCTTCCAATGTCAGGGTGTATACGTATTATCTCTTGCACTAACAAGATCCTCATAGAGGAATTCTCCAGAGTCAAACATGGAGGGCCATGATCTTATTTGACAGCATTTTGTGATTTGATTAGAGGGAGGAGAAAGCATTCTCAATCTTTGGAAGTATGTATTTGCTTACTTTCCCTCTCTTCAGAGCAATGTTTAATCTCCACCCTTAAGTTACTCTAGACTTTTTCCAGGTCATCCCCTTCAGAGTGTTAACTTGTTTTCTGTCACACTGGGGAAAGGTTAGTCACGTGGCTACACAGGCTGTGCGAGGATATCTTGGGTCCCAAATGTTCCTATTTCATTCACATCAATTCAGAGAAATTTGGCATATGAAATACTTTTTTCTTCTGAGAAAATGAAATTAATTTATGTGTTGTATCTCTAGTCTCCAGATACTGCCTTAAAACCCTATTTATCCTTTGGTATTAGTAGTTCTGTCTATCTGTCTATCTATCTATCTATTATCTATCTATTTATCACCTCATTATCACTTTTTATTACTAATTCACTTAGCTTTATTAATGTAAAATTAATTCGAGTACTGTCTAAGAACAAACACAATTCTCATTTTAAAGGGAATTATGCCTTAAATTTCTAACAGAATATGTTGATGGTCTACTATTTCCCACAGTCCCCTTCCCCCATTCTGTTTTTCATAATTCTCAAAATCTAAAGAAATCTCATGGCTTGTTGATTGAGTGCTATCACAGTTTTCCTCAAGCTGTGTGTAACCTTAGGGACAACGTGAAATTCCAGATGTCCTTTGCCATTTCGCTGATCCCAATTTTTTTTCCTTGGTCTTAGCATTTCTAGAAACTTGATCATGTTTGATGTACAATATTCCTTTACATCATCTTTTTTTTCCATAATAACCTGGCATTAGTGTCTATAGTAACCTGGCTTTGATTCCTCTGTGATTATATGCTAGCCTATCTTCTGTAGACTTTTTTTCCCTACGAAATAGAGTATCCATCTGGAAAGCTGTAGAGTTACAATGGTGACATGATGGTCTTTGAAAGAAGCATAATCATAGATTCTTGCTATTATTATCATTTAGTAATTTGCCAATTCAGATAATATTTTAATCAGGCAATCAGAAGACAAAGTAAAACAACACAGCAAAAATAAATACCTTAAATTGTGATAACACTCAGAAATGAAGGGGGACTAAATTTTGACCAGGACTAAATTTTGACCAGGACTAAATTTGAGGAGAAGATTAATTTTAATACAATGAAACAACTATTAAGGTTAAGAAAAGTCTAAATTCTTTTCTGTTGGCAAACACATGATCCTGTGCTACCAGTGATGAATCAAGATTAAAACAAGAAAAAGAAAAATGGACTTTTAAAAAATGAATACAAAACATGGAAAGGGAATAATAATTGCAAGACTAGAAGAAGAACATACTTTTGAAAAAATACCACTTACAGGTAGAGAAAAAAATTTTTAGGCATTGTTAGAAAGGTCAATAAAATGCAAGAAAAAAACACATTTTAAAATAGACACTAGAAGCCATAGGAAGAGAACATCTGAGAATAAAAGACACTAGTTTGAGAAAAGAAGACAACAGATAAAGTGGGAGATGGTGAGAAAAGTGAGTATTGCTAGAAAAATCAAACACCAATAGTACAATTCAAATTTAAATATGAAGAATTAACTATGTATGATTCATGAATATTCATATTCATGATTCATGAACATGGAATCATGATATCTAGGAAAAAATTAATAATATTTTCAAGAATGCAGGGGAAATAGATAATGCAATAAACATTATTAGAAACCAGAATATTGTGTAAAAAAGGAGAACACAAACCTACTTATAAACATTGGACAATTTTAAAGAAGGCATCAAAACAAACATAAAAGGAGAAGTTATTAGTAATATAATAGAAGAAAACTTCCCAGAGCTGCACACATGCCCAAGTATCATAAAACACACACACATGTAATTAATTAGGAAATATACCTGAAATATAACTGGACTTTAACATTTAGATTCTCTTAATTAATATTAATTAAAATGAATATTTAATTTATTATTAAAAAGAACATTTGATATTATTAAACAGTGTTCTGCTAAATCAGGAATGACTATGTATTTTCTAACATAAAGAGAATTTTTTTAGTAAAAGAATATACTTCTGAACAATACCAAATATAGGGTCCAGAATCACATTCAATGGTACAATCTTGGAAGCCTTCTCATTAAAATGACAACAAGACAATGATATTCATAATTATTGATGTTAGTCAAATTATGTCCTGGAATTGTTACTAGATAATGTAATGAAACAAAAAATAAAGCGGTATATATTTAAAAAAGAAACTTCACATCATCTGTAGACAGCAGATGAAAAGTATCAAAATACTAAGAGGTAAATTTGCAAAAATATGTAAATATGCATGTATGTGTAATCCTTTCCTCCTTGATTTTATGGAGTCTATTATTTCTTTAATTTCTTTGAATATTTTAAATAATTTTACATTATAATGCATCTCAGATTTTGTCAGTAGATTTAATACCTCTGATGTGAATTTTATCTTTTTTGTGTTCGGTAAACTAACTTTCTTGGCACTGATTTTTCATCAGATGTTCTGTAATGTGCTAATGTGTCATGTTCATATGCTAATTTTTACATGGGATTTAATTTTCATTGGACTTTTATTTGATACATTTCCTGGGCTTTGTAAGTCTCACTATAGAGGCTGTTCTGTGTTTGTGTCAATCTGTCTTCAACACAGTTTCCAACTCTGAGCCTGTTTGTATGAATGCCTTGCTTTGGAGTTTACTCATAGGATGGACAGGAGAAATTCATCTACAGCACAGGCTGTGAATTCTGGGTTACCAGAAGTGAGTCAGCTTCCACTAGCAGCCTGGAGAATGGAGCTGGGGTCTGTCAAAAAAACAGGGACTGGAATTCTTCCATGAGGTTTACATATCTATCAAAACATCACATTGTACACCAAAAAGATATACAATTTTTCATTTGTCAGCTAAAAATGTAATCAAACATGCCTCGGAATAAAAAAAAATAAAAGAAAAAAGAAACAGGGACTGGTAGGGGAGACATGCAGGTTTCATTTTTCAGGCAAATGAAGTGCTTCCAAATCTTGTCTTCTGACAGAAACCTAGTGAAGATGCCAGCCAGAGCCAAGTGCTGAGTTCTGACTCCTACACTGGTAGACATTGAAATCCCTGGTCTTGCTCTTGTCTTATGACTTGGCAGCTCAGGTTCTTCTCAGTACTGTACGTTCTTTCTTCTGTTTCTATTTATTGCTTTAAAATACATATTTTTATTAGAATCTTTGTGTATTCAGACGAATATGACATCAGTGAGTGTCCAACATTCACCCAGACATCAGCATTTTTGTTTTCCTTTTGAGTCCCGTTGTTATGAAGGCTGACTAAATACACTGAAATCTCTTTGTAAAGAGGAACTAAAGTAAAACCATTTGTCTGGTAGGTATGGGTAGGTAGTGCTCTGTGAACTACTTTTCATATCTAGAAGCTCCAAGAAGTCTGGAGTGTTTCATAGTTTCTGTTTGTCTGTTTTGTTTTCCTGAATTCAGTTATCAAAGTTTTAGAGAATGTCTGAGAAGGACTGTAGAAGGAAAAGATAAGATTAGAGTATACACAAAATAGGATGTCACTAGTGAAAAGCACATAATGTACTCTGATTTAATCAGTGCCAAGAACAAGGAAACTTTCAATGAAAATGTAGGGTGATGAATTTGCAGCAGTGAAAATGAAATATCTGCTTTTGAAGCACACAGCAAGTCTGTTGAATTCTTTTTGGGAAATTACGGATGTGAATAATACAATATCCATTGCTCTGATTCTCTCTGCCACCTGCATCATTCCTTCAGTTTGGGTCATTACATTAGTCAGGAGATGAGTGTCTGCAAGTCTTTGTTATGCCAATAGTACATTGGAAGGAGGATGAGACACATTTGTCAAACCCACTCATCAGCATTTCCTCATTTCCTGTGGGCTTTGTGAAGAGTGTAATCAGAGGATTGTTTCTTTTATTTGTATTTATGCCAACATGTACTGCCCTTCTAAAAAAGTACTTCGTTTATCCTAATCTCTGGTTAATTTAAAGACATTTTCATTCTCTCTTTTTTTTATGGCCTTATAAATCCTGAAAATCCTCAAAAACTCCAACTACGCTTTTACTCATTGGAAAAGTTAAAATCTTAGATTTTTCTATACTTCTTACTTATTATTAAGGCATGACTTTTACCTGAGAAATTGTGTTTGATGGGGCAGGGGTAGAAACTTGGCTTTGAAATCTATGCCCTTCAGTAGTGGGAAACTACCAGGGGAGAGGGTGCACACATCATAAGCAAAGATAATGAACATTTGTATACCTAACCCTGAATTGTACCCCACATATTACACATTAAAAATAAAAAATAAAAAAGAAATCGGTACCCTTTATTCCCTCTTTTTGCCTCAGCTGCTTATTGCCAGGTGTTTGTGCAATTTTAAATTCCCATTTAAATGAAAATGGCTGTAGGGAATCAATGCTATTTTTGTCATCTCTGCTTGAGGCTCAGAAATGTAATTTTTTGCATTAAAGATACAAAGATTTTCTTTTAAGAATGGAGCTATACTTGGTTAAGAAAAATCCAACATTTAACATTTCACAGTCAAAGTTTTGTATTTAAGGACAAGGTAAATGGATGCTTGTAATTTCTTCTGAATTTGGAAACCAATCGAAAGATTAAAATATTTAAGAAAATATGTGTCTATGCCATTTTACTTTTGGCATATATTAATTAGAAACTTACAAAGACAAATTGTGTTCTTGAAAATAATCAAATATCCATTAATGGGAGTTTATTTCAGAGGTCAGCAAATTGTTCCAAATACAATTGGAAATGTATTTCCAATACATTTTATTGGAAAACAACCAAACCTATTTGTTTTACATACTGTCTATGGCTGCTTTTGTACTACAATGGGAGAGTTGAGTAGTTAACAATAGAGACAACATAGCAAGCAGAGCCAAAAATATTTACTATTCAACCTTTTAGCAAAAAAACTGTCAACTCCTAGATTGGTAATATAAATTGTGATTCATCCAAAAATAAAATGCTACGAGGTATCAAAATATTAGGCATTCATACATATGAGCATATTTGTTTCCTATTGCTCCTATAAGATAATTACCACAAATGTTGTACCTTAAAACAACATAAATTTAGTATCTGATGATTCCAGAAGTCAGAAGTGCAATAAAGGTCTCACTGGGCTAAATTCAATGTGTCAGCAAGGCTGTGTTCCTTCTAAAAGATCTAAGGCAGAATCTGAGTCCTTACGTCTTTCAGTTTTCAGAGGTCATCATTCTTTCGCATGCGGTCTTTTTCCTACATTTTCAAAGCTAGCAACAACTGGTCTAGTTGTTCTCATGCTGCCATTTTTCTGGTTTGCTCTCTTCTGCTTTCTTCCACTTCTAAGGACCCTTGTGATTACTTTGGGCCCAACTGCATCGCCCCGGATGATCTCTTCATCTTAAGAGTCAAGGTTAACTGGTTAGCAACCTTAATTTCATTTGCAACCTCAACTTTTCTTTGCCATGTAACCCAACATCATTAAAGTATTCGGGGATTAGGATGTGAACATCTTGGGGGAGAGGAAACATGATTCTCCCTACCACAATGAGTATTTAAGATATTTACAATACTGTCTTCGGGAAAATATGAAATAACAAAATATATATAACATGGTTCAGTTTAAATTTTTTGTAGTATGTTGTGAATAGAAAATTAATTTGTGGAAGATTTATGACAAAATACTGCTGATTCTTCAGGGAGGTGAGATTATGCATTTTTTTTACTTTATATATTTTCAAAAGTCCGCATTCCTTAACAATAAACATTTTTTAATCTCTATAATAGGGGAGAATCTACAGGCAAATTAGGAACCAGTTACAATGGAAGTTTCAGAATAGGCAATTTTACAAAACACAGCCATTGTTCCTATGTATATTTTCACAGTTTTTTCTTTATGATGTCAATTCTTTTACAGAATCAAGTATCTTTTACTTTTGAATTTTGGGTTAAGTTTCACCACATCTCTAATGTAAATACTTCACAGAGGGGCTTTGCTTTCTTTCCTGTAGCAAGGAAAACTCAATACTAATATCCTTGAACTGAGATGTCCCAACCTGCAAAAACCTGCAACCACTCAAGTTTGCATAGAGAGCTCGCTCTTGAATAGTCAATACTTTTCAAGTCCCAGCTAACTGATTTATAGCTTTTGAATTTAATTTTCATACCCCACATGATAATCTACAAGTCACTTCAATGCATTTTATACTTGAACAAAATTGATTTTCAAATTCTTACTTTCTTTTCCATGCAACTCCTAGAGATAAGCTAAACAGGCTATTTTGTTGCATAGTCATTTTGCTTTTTCTTTTCTTTCTTATTTTGTTGTTTTTAGGTAACCCGATGGCTTTTTTAAAAACTATTTATCCTATGATGTTCACCTAATAGTTTTGATAGAATTGTTTCTGTTGTTTGATATTAATCTGCTTATTCCAGATGATCACAGAACTTTACAATTACTTCCACTTTTGTTACATCCTGTATGAATTCAGTCTTGTTTAGTAATCAACAAACATTTATAGTGTAGTACTACATGCATATATTGAATACTACTTCTTTCTTGATGTGCTATTTTTCATTCTTTTGTAGCAGTTGATTACAATATGAAAACATTATCAACCAGAAGAATTGTGCTGCTTGAAATAAAAACAATGATTTTTTTTTTTAAACAAGTTAGATTAGAGACCAGTAGAATCTTTAAAGAATTCATAATAAAAAGAAAAAGTTAAAAAGGGAAAAAAGAAAAAAGAAACAGAACGTTCTTAATTGCTTTGAGTTCAGCTTTCTCTTATGCATTAGCTTCAGTGTGGCTTAGGAAACAACAGTTACTTTCTCAGCTTTATTATAGAAATTAACTGAAGAGTGGTGAGTCTTGCCTTCATATTTTATAGAACAGCTACCACATTATGGGTTTTTGGAAGAGACTAAAGAGGTTATTAATAACTATGAGAATAATATTGTTCTCTAATAGTTGGAAACATAGGTAGCAGCACTGACCTACAGTCAAAGCAATATGAGAATTCAGGTGCATTGGTAAAACAATTGGCAAATAGACTCTAAGGAAAACAGGAAATGTAGTCTGACTGAATTAGCTTTGTATGTTTAGCTTAGTCATAATCCATTAATAGTAACATTCAAGCTGAAGAAAGTCACATTTTAAAAAAATGACTAGGATGCATTGACAACAAAAATTCTCAAATCTCTACTTATATGCAAAAACTTGAATATTGATCTCATAAAGTTTATCACCTCTTTAAAGAGACAAAGCTTAACATTCACTTAAAGAGAAAAAAAACAAAAACAACCAAAGAGCCTAGTAGCATTCATGCTAAGAGCTTTAGTCTTCAGAAAATCAGTTGTGGCTGGAACAGCTCATAAAGTCTCAATGACTGAAGAGAAGATACGTGATGAGCTTCAAAGGTTATGGGAAGGATAAATGCAAGGTGAGATTAAGGATATACGTGGTGAAGGAACTTCTATGAAGAAAATCAGAAAGCAGGCAATCAAACAACACGTTATCCCAGTGGCTTACTGGAGCTTAGGTAAGGTTGGAAAGGCATGAAACATCACATGAAATAATTATATTTAAGTTTGCACTTAAGCAGTATTTTCTATTCACCCCAAAATGGGTTCCCAATTGCTCAGATACGGTAAAAAACCAACACCTATCAACACAAGTAGAAAACAAAATTTAAAGTTAAAAGAGAGAGATGGAACTTCTATCCAAGCAAGTTCTATTTGCTGAAAAACATTGAGTTTTGAGCTTTCTAGAACCTAAGAAAAATAAGAAAAGTATAAAGAGAATACAAATGATAAAGTATTCTTTTTGTTAAAATGAAAGTCACACCTTTTCCTTTCCTTCAGTCCCAGAGGAATTTATAATAAGAACATTGAGTAATAGATGAGTAATGGCCTTGAGAATGACTTTAAAATGCATGCATTTTGTATGCAATGACTCCTCCTTTATTTATACTTAGTAGGAGCAAAGTGTGATTGGGTAAGGACTAGACAACAGAGGACTCCTTGAAGGGTGCCTTGCCTGACCAAAGTACTTGGCTTTTTCTTGTTATATTTATTTTCACTGTATGTCAGGGCTGCTACATCAGTGTCTGGATAATAGAGAACAATAGACTTCCCTTAGTTATTAATAATTTTCTCATTAGCCTTTTCCAAGAAATCATAATGTGCTTTCTGGTGGCCAGCACACATAGACAAAGGTCATTCACCCTTCAGTTAATTTTTCTGATGCAGGTGAGAAAATAAGTATTGGATCATAATCCATGCTGAAGCTAATGAGAAAGAAAAAGCGGGATACAAAGCGATAAAGGACTTTCTGCTTCCTTGTTTTTTCTCTTTCAATCAGGGTATACTGTGAATTCCTGAGTGATTTTACTGTATTTTTATTTCAAGCAGTGCCATGGAACTAATTAATAACATTGTGTTATTAATCATCAGTTACAAAACAAGGCAAAAGAGCATACTGCTGTTTTTAAACACAGACTTTTTTGTGTGATGACATCTCATTGACATTGGTGAGAGCCAGTTGTAACTGGGTAAGTTGAGGGTCTGGATAACAACTCAAAGCCCAAAATAAAACCTTGACTTTTTGTTTTAATAAGTAGTTACACTTGGAGCATGCAAGTGATTGTAGAATAGAATAATCTGTAATTATTTCAAACTTCTTTAAAAAAGATATATTCTCCTTTTATTTTTCCTTCCAATTTGGAAGAAGACTGAGGGTGAATAATACAGAGTTTGAGTCGTGATTTCATGATATGCCAAATAAGTACCAAGAAATAGCTACATTTATGGCGTTTATGTTAAGGCCTATTACTGGTATGCAAATTCCCGGTCTATAATTGTTTTCACAATCAGGCCCAGAGGCATTACCATGGAGGAAGTAATTATAAAATGGTTAATTAAAAGTAATTATAAAATGGTAAATTACTTTTTATACATCCTCATACATTGTTCAGTTATAACTTAATCTTTGAAATACTGGAATGGCTGCCTCCCAAGAACACAGCATCCTTCAGGGAAACGTGGCTCATCAGCCAGGAACAACTGCCCTTTTTAAAAAAACTTTGCAAACTCAGATTCTAGGATATTCCAGCATGACAGCTGGTTCCTCCTTCTGTGCCATGGTCAATGCTTAATGCACTGCAGTAGATTTCTCTATAGTGTGGCCTGAGCACCCCTGAGGGCCCTCTAAGCCCATATGGAGAGAGGAGTTGCTGCTGATATGAGCTCCAGGCGTTGCTGAGGAGTGGACACACAGCCAGGGCTGTGTGAATGCAGCAGGGGCTGTTTGTTTGAGAGGGAGGAAGGAGATCCTTATTCCTGAGGATAGAGATAACCTTTGGCCATTTGAAATGGGAGGCCTGGCAAATCCAAGAGATGTGAAAAGACCTCACTCGGCCCAAAACATAGGAACCCATGTTTTTTTTTTTTTTTTTTACACAGAATTAAAACTAATTTCGGTTACTAAAAGGTACATTTCACAATTGAGCTGCAATTTTTTTTTTTTTTTTTTCTGAGTTGGAGTCTTACTTTGTTGCCCAGGCTGGAGTGCAGTGGCACGTTCACGGTCACCTCAGCGATGATTTGCTAACCTCTGGCGATCCTTCCGCCTTAGCCTTCCAAGTAGCCAGGACTACAGGCGCGCCTACCACACCCAACTAATTTTTTTGATTTTATTGTAGAGGCGAGATCTCGCCAAGTTGTCCTGGCTGGTCTTGAACCTGCGCTGGCTCAGGCAATCCATTTGCTTCGACCTCCCAAAGTGCTGGGATGACAGGCTGAGCCACCAAGCCCGGTCATAATTTTAGAAAGACCTTAAATGTGATATTATATTATAACGACAATCACTATTAAATGGTGGAGCTAGAGAATATACCTACACAGGAGAAATATTTCAGCTCTATGGCCTTGCATCCTGTTTTCCATGTGGCATTTTAGGTTTCTGATCCAAGGTGGGCTAGATGAAATTAAGAATGCCTTGTTAAAGCTGATTTTCAGATACACAATGAATAATTTTGTAGTATAAGTACTTCCTAAATATTACATGAGAATACTTACATTAAACACATTATTTATTGCATATCTGAAATCCAAATGCAACTGGGCATCCTGGCTTTTTATTTGCTAAATAAGACAAACTTATTCTGTTTAATGTAATAAATGATATATTATTTTATTATCACACTTCCAAACTGGTTATTACTAGGAGGAGAAAACACTGATATTTTGCATATTAACCAAGTCATCTTAACAAATTCTCTAGTTCTCGGAGCCTTCCAGATATACAACCCGACCTTTGCAAATACTAATATTTTTACTTTCTCTCGTAATATTCACATGCTGCCTTCCTTTCTCTTATATGATTACATTGAATAAAAATGTAAAAGCAGAGTTAAATAGTTTTGATGGCCCATGGACTGGGAAAAAATATTTGTCAACTGGATATCTGACAAAAACCTGACATCTAGGATCTATAAGGAACTCAAATGTGCCTAAAAGAAAAAAACCAACAGCCCCATTACAAAGTGGGCAAAAGATATGAATAGACACTTCTCAAAAGAAGACATTCGAGCAGCCAATAGATACGTGAAAAATGCTCAAACTCATTAGTCAGCAAAGAAATGCAAATTAAAACTACACTGAGATACCACCTAAGTCCAGTCAGGATGACTGTCATCAATAACAAAAAACAACAGCTGGAGAGGAGGTGGAAGAAAAGGGACCATTTCTACACTGTTGGTGGGAGTGTAAACTAGTACAGCCTCGTGAAAAACAGTGTGGCAGTTCCTAAAAGATCTAAAATTCAACCTTTTCACTCTGCAATCCCCTACTGGGAGTATACCTGGTGGAACTCAAATCACTCTGTGAAAAAGATACCTGCACACACATGTTTATTGCAGTATTGTTCACAATAGCAAAAACACAGAACCAACAGTGCTGCCCATGGAAAGAAGACTGGATTAAAAAAATGTGGTACATATACATGATGGAATATTACGCAGTCATAAAGAAGGGCAAAATTATGAAATTTGCAGCAGTTTGGATGGACTTAGAGTCTACAATACTGAGTGATCTATCACAGAAACAAAGAACCAAGTGTCACATGTTCTCACTCATAAGCAGAACTTGAACAACTATCATAATACTATAAGATAGGGATTGGCAGTAGTGGGAAACTGCCAGGGGAGGGGGGGTCAAGCCTCATCATCAAGGGTACCTGCAAAATGAACATTTGTACATTCATTTTCCTAACCCTGAATTGCACCCCACGTATTTAAAATTAAAAATTAAAAAAAAAATTTGGTGATAGTGGGCATCTCTGTGAAACTCTATGTCTCCGGTTACTTTAAAAAAAAAAATTTCCAAATTAAATATCTATGGATCCCATCCCAAATTCTGTGAGAATTCTAGCTCCTTCTGTAGTGTTTCTGAGGCTTCTGGAACTTATATTTTCATGGTGATCTCATCCCATTTCTCAATTTCTCATTCTAAGTTAGACCTGATATAGTCTAAAGACATTCCGATGGTCTTTGCTTTTATGACTGGCTATTCTTCCTCCTCCCAAAGTAATAATAATACAATATTGATGTGTGACAAAGTTCCTAGAAGGAAGGCAGTTTATAGTAAACATGGATCTGTCTCTGTAATGCCCACAAGGAATATCTCCCAAGTTGTCTTACTCCCTCTGATTTGCTGTTTATACCTGGTAGCTGTGTCTCCTATTACTCTATAGTGAGCTGTCCCACAATCCTTTTGACTCCTCATTCAAGTGCACCCCAACCCCTTACATGTATCGTTACTCTTTCCTAGCAGGGGAAGACTTCAAATACATGTTTCTTTTGGTGAAAAAATTCTAGGCTACTTGCATAGTTTTGTGTAATCAAAAACTACACTAAGAAGTTAAATTCACTAAAGTGCCATCTTTCAGTTTTTTCACTATTAGCAATGCAAAGTTCTTCCAAAAGAATGAAATGACAGATTTTTCTTTAATTTGGGATTGATCAGATTCTAAAGCAGGTCTCTTCTGGGAATGAAGGCAGTCATTGGAAGATGGGTTTTTCTTCCATTTACGATTGTCTTGCTTCTTACTTTCATGTGTCTTCTAATTCTTTTTTTTTTAACCATTACTTATAAAGCAGGCAGTTTCTTTGAAATGAGTACCTTTGTTATGCTAAGAGAGTTCTTAGCAGCAGTGGTGTTGAATTATATCATGCAGCTTTCTGACATCTACCAAGACTAGGAATACTTTCCCGCTATCATCTTTGATTAATTGGTGTCAAATGATATTAATATATTTCCTAAGTCATTTTTTCTTTTCTGGAAAATACTTGTGTTCTTTTAATAATATACTTGAATATTCTTATATACTGCCAGGGCTCATCTGATGTAGCAATGCTTCTCATACTATTCTAGGAAAAAATCAAAATGCTCCTCCCAGAAAATATCCTGTAATCAAATAGCTTGAAAAACTCTTCCTGGGAAAGAGGCACAAATGAAAGCCTCAGAGAAGTTACACAGTTAAATACCTGTTTTGATTTTTTTAAAAAAATGAATTATCTTATTTGTACAAGAAAAATAATTCTATAAAATCAATTTTTTCATTTATGTAAGCTCAGAGTTTGCATATAAGATAAATCTTATGGTTTCATACACGTTTGGAAAAATTTTTCAGTCAAACTATTTGTATAAAGTGCTCTTTTGTGAGTATGAGAGAGAGAGAGAGAGAGAGATTTATTCCTAGACAACTTTTAAAAGTTATCTATTGCTTTTAGTATGTTATGGTTAAAATTAAGATTTCTAATGTCTGTGGAGACCCCTATAGTAAGCTTTATTTTTGTAGAAACATATTCATTTCACCGAGGTATGTGTACACAGATACGTTGAATTATCCAGATAATATAACATTCTTTTGTGGCTTTTAACACATGTTTATGCCCTTAGAGTTAATATTTCCTTAAATAGCCATTTGTTTTTGACTTCTACCTATCGAAACACCTTCAGCAAATCATTATGCTCCCCCAAATACTGAGAAAGTAGATGCCAATAGCAAAGGTATCTCCACTTTATCTCTACTGGGTACCAACTAGCAGTATTTACATATTTTCAAATCTTTTTATCTTAAAAATAAAGCCCATATAATTATGAAGCATATGTCTGCAAAAATTTTTTGATACTCCTTCCTTCAAAGTGGAGGTTAATTCACCTCCTCTTGAGTATATGCTAGACTTAGCAACTTGTTTTCAGCACACAGAATACAGCAAAAGTGACATTTGTCACCTTCATATTATGTTATAAAACAGCTGCTTCTTCCGTCTTGAGAGCATGCTAGATCTCTCATGTGTGATCTTTCTTTCTTTCTCTTGGATCATTTACTTGGGGGAGGTCCTGTCTTGAGATATTCACTTAGTGAAAAACTGAAACTTCCTGCTAAAGCTGAGTGAGTGAACTAGGAAGCCAGACCTCCAACACCAGAAAGAGCCTGCAACTTGACTGACAACTTGACTGCAACCTCATGAGAGACTCAGAACCACCCAGCTAAATAGCTCCCACAGACCTGAGGCTTTGAAACTGTGTGTGATAATTCAGCCCTATGTTTTGCTGCCACTCCTACCCTGTATATCTATTTTCTTTCATGGATAAGAAGTTGGAAGGACAATTAGACTTGGCCTAAGGACATTCATTATCTCACATAACAGACACTCTTCTGAGTTCCCATAGGAGGGCAGGTCCAGGTATGGCTAACTCAATGGCTCAGGGGTATTACGTGACGATTCTTTGTCCATTTTCTTTTCTTCTCTGTAGTCCTCAGCATGTTAGTTCTTAGGCTGGCTTCCTTCAGGATTCCAACATTGTTGCTGCCATTTCAGAACTGCCAGCAGGCAAAATCTCACAGGCAAAATGATCTTGCTGTTAGGTTATTTCTTCTTTTATTTATTTTGTTTTATTTTTTTGAACCGGAGTCTCACTCTGTTGCCCAGGCTGGAGTGCAGTGGCACGCTCATGGCCACTGCAGCCTCAACCTGCTGGGCTCAGGTGATCTTCTGCCTCAGGCTTCTAAGTAGCTGGAACCACAGGCATGCATCTGGCTGATTTTTTGATTTACAGTAGAGACGAGGTCTCGCCATGTTGCTCAGGCAATCCTCTTGTCTCCACCTCCCAAAGTTCTGGGATTACAGTTGTGAGCCACCACACCGGCATGTTTCTCCTTTTGAAAGTGACTAAAACCTTCTGGTCATCCCTGCAACAGATAAAATCTCATTTTATTGGTCAAAGTTTTATCATATTCCCTTACCTAAACCAATGCCTAGCTGAAGGGATCAGGACTATCATAATCAGCTTAAAGTGAAAATAAATACCTCTCTGCCCAAGATATTTAACTGAGTGTTTGGTGATTAAAATTTTTAACTGGCATTCATACCTACACTATACTGGTGTCTGTGTAAATCTAAGCTGTGAATTTGCATGACTTATCTTCTTTGAAAATATCTTTTTCTCTTTGTGTTTTTTCAGTTCTTTTTTCCAGATTACAAAATTGCCTTGTTTTCTTAGAATTTCCCAAGTCCAACCTTTTTTTCCCCCTCCACATTGTCTCAATATTTTATTCCTATTAGAACTGGGCAACAATGTCTCATATCACTAGGAGATGCCTGTACCAAATGGTCCATATTAATCAGAGCAACTTTTCAAATTCTATTATATCAATTTCTACAATGGATTTGGTCAGTTTGAAGTTCTGTAAAATTAATGTATTTTAAATGAGAGATACCTATAATTGACAAGTCTTTCTAATTTTGAAAGTTTCTAGCTGGAGTCAACTGGAAGTTAATTTAGTAAAGAGATTGTAAACCCTTGACATGGGAAGTTGCATTTAATCAGCCAATCAGAGTCGTTTTTAGCTCCTGTGTAATATTGTGACAGAGAAATTGATTTTCCTGAAGATGTGCACATCAATAAGTTAGATTGAATAGAGGATATCTGACAAATTGACTAGCACATCTTCTCATGAAAAATATCCTTTTACTGTTTTAGAGATGATTATCTTGATAATATGACTAATCCTAGACATGGAGAAGGAAAAAATGTAATGAAAAAGTATTATGTTTAGCCTTATCGGAATATAATTAGAATTATCCTGTGCAGTCAAATTGTTAGGTATTTTCTGAAAGCCAAAAATCTCAGCTCTTTTTATTATTCTCTATATGTCCAGATGCACTAAGTGGTGAACTTTGACTATACCTACCCATTTAAGGCTTTAGTGCTAATTGCGGAGTGTAACAATAAATTCCATGAAGGTAAAGGTAACATTTTAATAAGTTCTGAGAAGTGGAGTCATAGCAGGTGAACCTTAATAGAACCATGTCCTTTGCCTTGTAATAGGGTTTATATCATCATTCTTGACACACCAATAGACATTTGTCCTTTTCATAGTGTGCCAAATGTACTCTGATGCTTATTCAGTGATATAATACATTGGTCACTATTTTTCTATTAATGGCGGAATAATCACTTGCAATTTGTTGTTTGAGTTTAAAATGACAATGCTTTTAGTGGTAATGTTTTGAGATTTTAATGACAATGTTCCATCTGATGAATTTATCTTATTAAAAATAAAATTGTCTAGCATTTACCCTCTGTTACATTATTTTAATTAGATGCTATTTCCTACTCTATTTCTACTTTCATATATTTTTATAAAGTGATTTTCTACATTCATCTGTAAATCCTTGAAAAAATGCAATAAAACTGGAAATTTAAAAACAAAATAATAAATAAAAATGTAAATGACTTAGACTATTGATGTCTTCTAAATACTAAAAGTATTGAAGAAACCAAAATTGTAGTTATAAATTACCTTGTAAGTAATAAGGATGAAAACACATAAACCTAAAATGAACTGAGCAACACTAAAAAAAAAAAAAAAAAAAATCAGTTTCAAATGCTTGATCATACATAAAAACAATATGAAAACAAATAGCTTAATTATTTATTTCAGAAAATTAGAAAAGAGAAAAAACAAATCTAAGGAAAGTAGGAGGTAACTATAGATATAAACACGGATGTTAAGAAATAAAATAAAGATTAATCAGTATCTTGATAAATCCATCATTTAGTACTTTAAAAGCATCCATAACAAAGCTAAATTCTGGAAAGATAAATTAAGAAAAAAGAAAAATCCATACATTATGAGCTGAAAAGAAAAAAAACACTAAGATATATTAGTGTTTGCCATTTTCTGTCATTTTATTTGAAAATCTAGAAGAAAAGGACAGAACATAAATTCACTGAAGAAAAGTTAGAAGCCATAGCTAACTGATATCTAGAATAGAAATTGGTAAGATAATGAGTAATACCCCCAAAAAGCAATTTGGTCAAATTACAGGTGAATCCAAGGACAATGTCAAGGTGTCAATAATTATTTCACTGTATAGAGTTTTCCAGAAAATAAAGAATGAAGGAAAGCTTTCCAATTAACTGTATAAAATTCAAATTATCCCAATGATAAAACTTGAGAAACAGAGCTTACATATTTCAAGACTTTAAAAATCAAGTTTCAAAAAATCTAATCTAGGAGTATAACAAAAGTTAAAAACATTATCACTAGTAAAGTATTTTAGGAATTCAAGACTGAGTCAGCCACTGGAAATGTATGGCATATATTATCATCTTAATACTTGTAAAAGATAAAAAAATTACCTTCATAAGTGGCAAAATATTCTTAATATAACCCTTTTCTGAGAAAACTCATAATAATAGTGACATTTCAATAAAGGACAAAGGAGAAGTAGGCCAGCTGCCATTGCTACTCAGTCTTTTCACTCTTCTTTGGCCAAGGGCTGGCCATTTGCTAACTTTCTCTCTTCTGAGGAAGTCTATTATGGATGATGGCGGTGTTTTGTTATAGATTGACTATTCAGATTGTTTCTGAGCCTGTTGTGTTCATGGCTTCCCTAAAATGATAAATATGAGGAAAAACAAACTTGTGGGCCACAGAATGTATAGAGATTTCTACATTTTTATTTTGGAAAGCCAATAAAAAGTTAATTACAAAAGTAACATGCTAAAGAATATTTCCATGCTATACACTTATTTATATAATTGAAGAAATTTGGGTTTAATTTTTTTTTCAGAAGTCTAGGAATTTTTTTTCTTTTTCCTTTTTTTTTTTTTTTTTTTTTAAGAGACAGGGATCTGTTGCCCAGGTTGGTCTTGAACTCCTAAACTCAAGCAATCCTCCCACGTTAGCTTTTCTAGGTGCTGGGATTTGCTGGGATTACAGGAGTGAGCCCTCATGCCCAAACAGAATTCCAGGAATTCTTGTTATTTGGCAGATCATTCAAAAGAAGCTAGATGTGCCACCTACCAAACGGAAAATAAGGAAAGGTCAGTGTCAACTTTGTTGAAAAGACCTGTATCTTTCTGGCTCACAGATCATCCTCATTGACAACTGTTTGCCTTTCAGGCTGCATATGTGTAAGGTATGATCAGTCCGCTGGATTCTGAGAGGTGGTCAGTTATGAAGTAAATTCAGGAGTCTGGCAGAAGTGAGAACTACAGAACTCGTACTATAACCTTTTTCACATAGTTACCCAGAAACAAACAACCATGCAGAGATTTATTCACCATATAAGCCAAAACAGTCCAGTAAACCAGGGCCGCAGGGGAAACATGCTCTCTGTTGTATTTCACAGGAATTAACCAACATTTTTACAGTTTTTACGTGTTTTGTAAATTATTTCTGAAAACTTTAGTGTTCTCTCTTTTTTTCCCTCATGGCCACAAATCAAAGTTAAAAGGACATTTTTGTTACTACTAACTAAATGCAAAGAATAGAAAGTAATTTCAATGTATACTACATGGTTTAAATAATTTAAGTAGATATGGACCATCTATATTTGCTGATACTAAAGCGAATAAAGAACAAACTACTTTATCTGTCTATGAGAGTTGTTTTCTAACAACCCTATAAAAAGTGCTAAGATACTGTGGAAATATCTCAGAAGGCTCCAGGAGAAGGGGTCTCCAACCAGGAATATCAAGTGGGGAAATCGATTCTTATCTCTGACTTTACAGGTGTGTGTATGTGTATTTAATGTTCTGCATGAATTTTCATTCAGTGAAAGAGGATTTCTTTTCTCCTGAAAAAATTAAAAAATGGAATTTTAATTATACTTTCAAATGTAACCTTACAAAAGTAAACTAATAAACTAATCATTCAAGGACTATACATATAATTGGTGAATATAATGGAGAAAATGTAAAAGAATTTGCTGGGGATTATTTTTGGTATCTTAATACTAATACTTCATATAGCACTAAAGAGATGATTCAAGGTCTAATGCAAAAAAAGATCTTGGGTGCTAAACCAATACCTTCTGAATTTAAAAAACATATAGTAAATATATTTTGTATATAAAATATATGTATTCATATATATATTTTAGGATACATTTGATTTTTTTCTAATAATATATCAAATTTTAGGAAAAATATGTTAAACTAGTCTATTAAAAATTGGGGAAACCACTGAAGAAAAGCATTACAAATATTAAGCATTAAAGATATCATGGCAGATTATAAATTTTTAAGACAAACCATTTTCTTTCATATTTTTCTAACAGATAAAAATTTATACTATCTTCTTCTATTTGGAAAAATATTTCTATGCATATAGATTGAAAATTACTAACATTGCTTAAGCACATTATATTTTCAAAAATAATAGTCATATTGCTAAACTTGCCAACACCTGGAAACTGTCTTTTTTTTGTTAATAGATGTACAAAAAATGTGGGTAAAATAGATGAACTTATTTTTATATTTATTTGTACTTAATATATTCTTGTGAGGGTAGTTTGTTAATACTTTTCATTTTATTTTTCCAACAATAAAGTTTTTGATGCTTTCATCTGATGGATGATAGTATAATTAGACATGTTTCATTGTAATAGAAGACTGAAGTAAAAATTTGTTAAATCACTAGGACAATAAACTCTTTTATGGTTTCCATATTTACCTGGTGTATTAGGGTCCTCCAGAGAGACAGAACTAATAGGCTGGATGGATGAATGGATGGATGGATGGATAGCTAGATAGTTAGATAGCTAGACAGATAGATAGATGAAAGGGAATTTATTAAAGTTGGCTCACGCATTTATGGAGGCCAAGAAGTCCTATGATGGGATGTCAGTAGTACGACTCAGTCCACATCCAAAGGGTCAGAACCAGAAATGCTGATGGTGTAACTCTTAGTCCAAGATCAAAGGACTGAGAACCCAGGGCGCCACGGGTGTAAGTCCTAGAGTTCCAAGACCAGGGAGCGTGGAGCTCTGATGGCAGAAGAAGCGTGTCTCAGTTCCAGGAGAGAGAGAGAGAGGAAATCTTTTTTTCTCTGTTGTTCTATCTAGGCCTTCTGCTGATTGAGTGGTACCCACCCACATTTAGGGAGGATCTTCCCTATTCAGTCCACTGACTCACACTAATCTTTTCTGTAAATACCCTCAAAGACACACCCAGAAGTAGTACTCTACCAGTTCTATAGATATTCTTTAATCCAGTCAAATTGACACCTAAAATTAAGCATCACACCTAATTTTTTCCATTCCATCACAGGAAGGTGTCGAGTAATACAGAGGTGACTGCATGAGAAGTCTAGAAAGTTTTCCAGAAAAATGGCAGCCACATATTAATACTTTCATAAACTGTAGAACTGACCCACATGCTGCAGTTGTGACCTCAGCTCCCTGGTGTGCTGCCCAAGCAGGAAGCAGCCCCATAGGTGGAGAGCTCCCAGAAGCTCATGGGCCTGGATGGTGGCTCAGCACACACTTTGCTCAATACACATGTTCTATATTGATTAGTAGCAATCTGTTTGGAAAAGAAAAACTACCAGCATAGAGAAGGCAAGGTCACCTGAATTCACAAAATGAAGTTACTACCTTCAGTTTTCTTAGAAGCATTCTCTGAATTCCATTTATTAATTCTGGAACCCAGGGAATGATTTGGGAGTTCATGAGATGATTTTTAGTTTTATTGTAATCTCCCATGTCATTTATAGTCCTAGCCCAGTCTCACGAAACTGGGCTTAGGTTAATTTAGAGCATATATCAACTGTTATAGTATTGTACAGAGTAGTTTCACTGGGCATTTAACTTTTGAAGATGCTAAGCTATTTAAATTTATGTAGTCTAGACAATCTGCATTCCATCAAAAAGTCTTAAACTGATTTAGAAATTTTGTTTAAAAGCGCAATTGTAGTGTCAGAGATATTTTAAAGCAATTAGCTAGAAAATAAACCAAAAATCTTTAGGCGATTATTTTGTCATTTTAGTTCATCTGTTTTAGGATATTGTAAAATATATGTCTGGAAATGGAAGAAGGGTATTTCCAAGTTTCCTGGCTTGACTGAGAAGTTTATGTATAATGTAATGGGATTTTAGAAATTACTATGATATCCAATTCCTAAAAGAACTAAAAATTGACCTTCCATATGACCCAGCGATACCCCTTCTAGGAATATACCCAAAGGGACTCAAATTACCCTACAGAAAAGATACCTGCACACGCATGTTTATTGAAGCACTATTTACGATAGCAAAAACAGGGAACTAACTGTGCTGCCCATCTAAACTGGACTGGATAAAAAAAATGTGGTGCATACACATGATGGAATATTATGCAGCCACAAAGAACAAAATTATGGACTTCACAGCAACTTGGATGGATTTAGTGTCTATAATACTCAGTGATTTATCACAGAAACAAAGAACTGAGTACCACGTGTTATCACTCATAAATGGAACCTGAACATTTGCCATAATATTATCAGAAAGGGATTGGCAGTAGCCAGAATCTGCCCCGGGCAGGAGGCAGGGGCACACAGCATTAATAAAGGTACCTGAAGGGTACCTTTCCTCAAATCAGGCAAAGTGGGGACCAAAGGGAGACCCAAACTTTACCTGTACGATGACTGCTTGTATACCTATTCCTGAATTGTTCCCTGTATCTTTAAAATAAAATAAAATTTAAAAAAGTAAATGCCAGCAGGTCGAGGCCGTGGTGGCCAGGAGCGGCCACTGCACTCCAGTCTGGGCGACAGAGTGAGACCCCAACTCAAAACAACAACAACAACAACAACGAAACAACAAAAAAAAGTAAATGAATAAAAAGAAATGACTATGATCTGAACATTTGTCCACACCCACCATGTATATATTGAAATCTAACCATCAAGGTAGTGGTGTCAGGAGGTGAAGCCTTTGGAAGGTGATTTGATCACGAGGGGAGTCCTGCCTTCCCCCTTCCCCCATAGGAGAACAAAACCAGAAATGTCATCTATCAGGAACAGGCCCTGGCCAGACACCTAATCTGCTGGTGCCTTGGATCTTTGGCTTTCCAGTCTTCAAAATTGAAAAATAAATTTTTGCTCTGTATAAGCTACTTAGTTTATGGTATTTCGTTATAGCAGCTCGAACAGATGCAGACAGAAATGTAAGCTTGTTTAACCTCGATAATTGTTAGTGTGTGTGTGTGTATATATATATATATATATATATATATAAAATATAATGTTTAGGACCCCCTCCCAGTATTTACTGAAATTGCTGAGGCAAGCTCTATACATCTAAGACTGCTGCCCTGCTCTTTAATATTGATCTAAACTTATATACAATTAGATGTCCAAGTATTAAGTGTACAGTTCAAATAGATTTGAAAACATATATATACCCGTGCAATCGCCACTAGTTTCTTTATTAGTATAATGGGGACATTAATAGTATCTATGTCAAAATATAGACTATCTTATCACGCCAAAATGTTCCCTTATTTTCCTTTCCAGTCAGTTTTCCCTCCTCCCCCACTTTGCCCACTCCCCTCTAAACCTGCCAGAAGATCCCACTGTTTTCATTTTTGTCATCATGGTTTTTATTTGCCTGCTTTATATAAATTGAATTATACAAGATGTATGACTCTTTCTGGCTTCTTTTACTCAACATGTTTTTGAAGCTTTATTCAGGCTGATATATTTATATATATGCTTAAACAAATTCATACATTATGTACATATATGTATAAAATATACATTAATATACTTGATCATTTGGTTCTTTTTATTATTGAATGTTACTCCCGTATATGACTATACCAAAATTCATGCATTAATTTGTTGATGAACTTTTTTGGCTATCATGATTCAAATTACAAACTTGCCCTGCTGAAAGAGTGTCTCCATTTGTATTCTCCAACCCATCCTTCCCCTCCCCTGTCAGTGATATAAGAGATGTTCCTATCCCAGCTCATCTGCACTGGCAGAATCATGCTTGAGGTCTGTTCCAATTTGATAATCACCAAATGACATCTCATTATAAATTGCATTTTTTAATACTGAGCTTAATGTTTTTGAGGTTTGCCAGTCAAATCTATTTTTTTGGACAATTTTCAGTTCATTTCTACTGATATGTTTATCATTTAAAATTTTATCTGCAGAAGGAATACATTAAAAGATTTGAGGTTTCTTGGGCTCCCTTAAGAACTTACCTGCCAAATACCTCCTCTCCTCCCAACTGTCCTGCAATACACAGTTATTATCCTCAAGAAGGAGTGTTATTATTATTATACTTGCTTTATAGATTAAAGTGCCTTAGACATAAAGAGTTTAAATATTCTGCAAAGATCATAATCAAATAAGTGATAGAGGTTGAAAAGTTGCTTTTAACTCCTTTACTATCCTGTCTTTCTGTTCAAAGCAGGCTTATACAATATGAATAGTAATAACTACCTCCTTGGGTTATTTCAAGGATTAAACACAATCATCTACATGTAGCACTAATGATAATTAATGCTATGTGCCAGATACTGGTCTATGTATCTCATATATATTAACATATTTAATATTTACAACAGTTATATGAGATAGGAAGTGCAGTCTATCATCTACAATCAACTGACGAGGAAGATGAAGAGCAGAGAGGTGAACAAATGATAGCTGAAACTAATCCTACACAGAGCGCATATAGAATCCACTCTCTTAAATACTATGCTAACAGCTGAGCATAGTCTCTGACAAATAGTATGTCCTAAATAGGTGTTAACCACTATCATTTTTAAAAGACATTTATTGGATCACAGTTTTAAAAAGTTAAGCTTTTTTTCTCAGAAGTTCCAAGGTCTTGGAGTTGTGTGTGTTTTTGCTTCCCCCCCCATATTGTTGCAGGGAGACAGAGAAATGATACTTGAGAGAGAGGGCTTTGGAAGAGGCAGTTTTATACATCTTTAATTTTAATCTTTTAGGTCCTCAGCATGTGTTAGTCTTGATACAATTAAGCTTTATGACAAACAACTTCAAAATCTCAGATGCTTAAAATAGCAAATATTTATTTTCCCCACTTACAGATCGGTGGATCATCTGTCATTCTGCTATGCTGGTCTCCAGAAATCTGGTCAGATTCAAATCTGCTGCAAGTGTTTCATTATTCTGGGACTGGAACCTGGTGTGCGCTTCTCATGGAGATCACAGGAAAACAAGTGAGTAGTAAACGAAACTGTGCGGGCACATTTAAACCCTCTGTTATATTGCATTTACTAATACTCAGTTTAATATTACTGGAACACGAATAAGAAGATGATAAGATGACAGAATTAGATTTGAATGTTTGGGATCTGACCCAAGTACTCTCACAAAATTAGCTCCTAATTTTACTGAAGTAATATTAATCCTTTTTTCATTTTATGCAAACATTTTCTTCAAGTTTTTTTAAATTAGCTTTTCACTATGACATAGTATTTTGGCTTTGCTGAAGGCCCTGCTTTTTATGTAGTTAAGATGACATATTTCTTCCTTATAAGTGTCTTTGGGTTGTTTGTAGATACAGTCTATGCTGTCAAACCCAAGCCAGACCTTAGTATTCCTCTGCTCAAAATTTTCTGTGCTTCCCATATTTTTTTATTTTCATTTATGTGATACAGAGACTCTTTCTGTCACTCAGACTGCAGTGCAGTGGCACGATCATAGCTCTCGGCAGCCTTGAACTCCTGGGCTCAAGTGATCCTCCTTCCTCAGCCTTCCAAGTAGCTGGTACCACAGGTGCATGCCATCACACCTGGCTATATAATAATAATGATAATTATTATTATCATTATTATTATTTGTAGAGATAGAGTCTTGCTATGTTACCCAGGTTAGTCTCAAACTCTTAGACTCGAGGAATCCTCTGTCCTCATCCTCCCAAAGCACTGGATTGCATATGTGAGCCACCACACCCAGACAAAAGTAGAAATCCTTTTAAAGGCCAGCAAAGGTCTTTATATTCACCTCCCTACTCCTGCCTTGATAACTTTCTGCCCTCATTTTCTACTTCTTAATCTCTAAATTCCTTCTGGCCTAGTCCCCTCACTGTTCTTCAAGTATACCTGTTGTCAACATAAATTTTTCAAAGTTAAAAGCAAGACTTTCTTACAAATATGCAGTAAGTACATTCCAAACGTTTACAATCATCATTGAAGAAATCAATAGAATGGTAAAGCTGATTAAAAGGAGAATTATGGGTGATGAGTATATTCACTGAAAAATAAATGGTGGAGTAAGATGGCAGAGTTATATATACATCTTGCAGTGCGGTGATATTGTAACACATGCATATATCTTTTTCTGAAAAAAATTTTAATTTGCCTGTTTGGGCACCACAAATATGCTGTTTTTATACTTGTGATTGTAAATTATAATCACTACATTATTAAACTTTTAAAAAGGTTTATTGGTGATTCTTTCCTTTTTATTTATAGATTCAATTTTTTGAGATTTAAATTAGAGTTCTATTAGTTTTTAAATTATTTTTTGGAATATCTACACATTTTCATGAATCATAATTGTAATATCTTAAAATCAGGAATACAGTTATTGGTCAGTCATAGACCACATAGTCAGTGATAGTCCCATCAAATCATATTGGAGCTGAAAAGTTCCAACTCTTTAGTGATGCCTTAGATCTCATAGCACAACATATTACCTTTTCTATGTTTTGATAAACAAATATTTACCATTATGTTAATTGCCTACAGTATTTAGTACAATAATATGCTACACAGGTTTGAAGCCTAGGAGCAATGTGTTGTATCATATAGCCTAAGTGTGTAGTAGGCCAAACTATGTAGGTTTGTGTAAATATACTCTATGGTTGCATAATGACAAAATCACCCAGTGACACATTTCTCTGACATAGCCCCATCATTAAGTGACATACAATTGCATTTTAAATAATTAGGTAATCTGATATATCTTTAAAATGGCAAAGTATTTCTTAAAAGTCAATGAATATTAAGATAGGTATAAAAGACTAATTTAATCTCTTTGATACCATTATGGAATGATCAATTAGTTCAATAAGCATAAAAGCTATGAAATAACATTATAGCATGTTACATTGATCGTTAAGTTGCTTCTCAAAGTTTGAAACCATGCATAAAATACATATTTTAGATATAGCTAGATTACAGATATGCTATTCTATTTCTTTTCACAATAGAAAAAAAAGGAAACTGGTATTATTGCCAAATAAAGAACATTAAACTACCTTCAATGACAATATTGGTAGTTAAAGAAAATACATCAAAGTAGTGTAAAAAAGAGGGGTAAATTATCTAGGGTATAATTAAAAGTTTCTTAAAGTCATGGAACTCTGTAAATTTAAATATTGTACATATTCCTACATAATATAAACTTATTCTATGAAACAGTAGAATTATACAAAGTGTACAATTACACCTAAGAACAATACAAATGAGAATACATACAACTCAATTAACTGATTTCATAGTTTGTTAACTCAAATACTTTCAGATTATGCTATTAACCCCTTTTTCTAATCTAGCATGACTACAGAGATTTTATATTATAAATTTTTTAGACAATCCTCAATGTTCTCAAGCACATTCACCCAAACCTCTCAATCCTGTTTCAGGAGTGCATGCTTTCCTTATTGGGGCTTTGATGGATAGCACCATACCTGCTACCTTCTACTGGACAAAAAGAAGTCACAAGGCCAAGCCAGACTCAAAGCATAGAGAAATAGTCTCCTCCTCTCACGGAGGGGAGCTACAAAGGATGTGTGGTCACTAATGCAGGGATGAGTTAAAGCACACAAGAAACCAGAGTACAGAAAAGGGAACAGGAGCTAAAGGGTGCAGAAGGGGCACAGATGATGTCTGTATGACGGTGTCTCCCCAGTGTTCAGTTCCTGACATATGGCATCTGCTGAGGTTATTTTTTGTTTGTTTGTTTGTTTGAGTAAATAAAGGACAATTAACTAAAAGGTTAGGCACATTTTATTTAGTTTATATACCTGTGGGGAGTCTTAAGCTAAATAAATTAAAATTAATTTTTTTCTCTCGGATCATGTGTCCTGATATCCAATTTGGAAAATTTGACATTCATTGTAAACAGCTGGATTTAGAATGCTAACCTGATAAGCATTTTTAATTAATGTTAGACACATAGCAGACATGCAACAGATCCTTACTGAATTAGGTTAACAGTAGAATGCTAATTAAAAGCGCGGAGACTGAGAAAAATCAAAATAAGGGAAAGGGTGATTGCTTAGAAATAATTTTATGTGTATTCATTTTTGGTCCACATTGAAAGGGAGAGGGAGAGAATATTCATGTACTTGTGAAGTTAATAGAAAGACATTAATATTTCATTTAATCCTAAAAATAATTTTATAAAGTAGACAATACTGCTCATATTTTATATCGGGTAACTGATCTGTGGTTTAGGCTAGGAAGTTTTGACAGGGCTGTGATGTTTGGTGACAAAGACATTCTTGTTGACTCTTTAGAGCTTCTTCACTAGGATTCAACCTTGGTGAATCCTTTTTGTACCTACATAGTCCAGTGGTAGTAAGAATCCTGGTAAGCGGACTTAGAGAGAAGTATTCACCCTTGATATTTGATCAAATTCTTCATCTTCTACCCTTTACCTCTGATCACCCTGGCCTGCTGTTAACAAGAATCCTGTAAGGTCAGTTTAGCAAGAATCACCCTATACTTTATGTCTCTTCTTGGTAATTCTCTATCCACCTGATACTGGGTGGGGACGGCAGTTGGTGTGTTGAACTAAGAGTGAAAGTCTGCAGATATATGGTCACTAGTTTTGATTACCATCTCTCAATCTTTTAAGGTCACAAGGATCTTCTAAATAATGAAAGTTAATGTCTACTGGGCTTTTCTTAGAACATCATGTCTGTATTTTGTGTAATCCCCTATAGTTTCTGTGATTTACTGCATTGGTAGTCCCACGTTCCAACCTGCAAGGTGGTCAGGTCTGATATGGTCAGTTGGGTGAAGGTCATGTACAGATAAAAAGGATGTCCCAGTGCTTACCCTATTTTAATTTAGACCTATCTAAGAAAACCTGCTTAACTACTAAACACTGTAAACTACACTTGCCTCACGCTGACGCCCTCATCTTGTTCCTTAGCTATAAACCTCAAGCTTTCTTTGCTGTATTTGGAGATGAGTCTGATGGCATTAGTCTTGACACTTATTGTAATAGTCCTGAATAAAGTCTCCTGTACCAGTTAACAAATGACAGAAATTTTTTTTCTTTAACAGTGGTTGTCATCATTATGAGCACTAAAGTGCCCCACTATGATCTCAGTCACAGGAATGATGAGAGGAAGCTTGAACAAAAGTCCATGGTGTACGCACATTTATCTTCTGGGTTTGCACATTTATGCAATGATAAGGTCTAGGGAGTCTTAGAACAGAGTGTTTCAGACTTCTCAACACCCCTTATCTTTCAGTGTTTTGTGTCAAAGACACTTGGGGGTCAGCCTGCGTAACTGCATGGACCTTTGTCACCCTTTTGCTTCCATTTGCTCATCTCCATCTGCACATGAGCACTGATGACTCTGCTGCCCATCTCTTCCTTTTCTTTTAAGTACATTAGCTTGCCTTGAGACACTACCATGACCAGTATTCTGTCCTCTGAGTGTGGTTACTCTAGCCCTTATGTCCCCTCCAGGTGATCTCCATTCCCACAAGACAGCAGATGTAAGTCTCTACTCTTTGATGAGACTTTAATGAAAAGTGCAAAATAGCACATAGGTATGATAAACATAAAGAGTAACGAACTTCTGTCATTAGCTCCTTTTAAAGCCCCAAGTTGCATGATGGTATTTTTGAAGCACCTGTTATATGCTTTTCTTCTTCATCATAGGGCTTTTCTCCCAAATGCCGACTTGTTTCCATGTCATGCGGTATAGTTTATCTCAATCAGAGAATGTGGCTTTGAGCTTGTTTTGAATTCAGGCCAACAAGATAGACATAGCAGACAAAATAATCCAGCCTCAACACATTTCTCACTCTGAATTAGTTAACCTTTATTCTGTACATAGGATATTTCTGGTTTCGTCTTATTCTGTCAAATTGAGTTCCTTTGCTTTAATACTTGCTCCTGAAAAAGAGTAGACAAACTTGTATATGTTTTCTTATGTCTTGGTCTAACTTTTATTTTTCTGTATGGAACTAGCTAAACTAGGCCATGTAAACAATTACATGCATGTGTGTGGGCATTCACACACACACACACACACACACACACACACACACACACACACAGAGAGAGAGAGAGAGAGAGAGAGAGAGAGAGAGAGAGAGAGAGAGAGAGATCCCTCTAGCTAAACAAACCTCAGTCTCCCAGCACAGAGCAGCCTCAACCAGTGTTTAAAAAGAAACACTTCACTAAAGGGAAAATCATCTGCAGAGTTGCAGCTCTGCATAAAACATCCACAACTATTTACATTACTGCTCTGAGCAATTGCACTTCTTCTAGACAGCATTCAAACATCTTTTCTGATGCTAATCTGTGCCTTACATTTGCATAACTGAAAAGCCTATCAGAAATGTGTTTTTCTGAAAACTGTTTTCCCTACAGTTGTTTTCAAGTTTCCACCCCTTTAAAAGCAATGAAATAGCTATAAAACATGTTTTTTTCTACTGTCTCTTTCTAGATTTCAGATATATTTTTAAAACTTTTCCTTCTGAACTAATTTTAGAACAGAGAGCTTCCTTACACTCCACATACCACATCCACTAATGTCATCATCTTACATAACCATAGTATAATGACCAGAGCCAGAAAATTAACTGTGGCACAATATTGTTAAATTATAAACCTTACCTGAATTTCACCAAATTTTCCATTGAAGTCTTTTTTCTGTTTCAAGGTCATCCAATGTCAATTTTCAGTGACAGTTCAAACCCACTAGTCACTTCCGTCATCTTCTTTTTACAGTCTCTAGAAGATGGAAGCTTTTTTTTGAGCACATAGGGGAAACGGAAACCAAGGTCTGGAATAATTATTCTTTCCTGCTTTCCAGATGGAACAGTCATCTCTGACTTAGTGACAGCATTGGGTGTGGCAAGAGGGAATCTGTCTTCCTGCTGAAACTGGAAGTGAAAGTGGACAGTGTTTTTAGATTGAGTTTCCCATACCCTGAGACACTGACTTGTGTGCATTAGGATCAGAAATGTTCCCAGGAAATGTTGACAGGAAAGTGGCACTGGGAATGCCCAAGCGAAAGAGGCCAACCAACGATGTCATACTGAGCAAAGTCCTTGCAACTGATTCTGTGGAAGAGCTCCACAAAGAGCAGGGTCCATACCACAAAATTTTTTTGTTCAGGGGACCATCAGGAAGCTGGAGTATGTATCCTTTGCCCCCATCAGTCATTGGTTAATAGCTGCTCTTGGGTGGATGTACATTCTCAGATTTAACTCCCTAGGACTGCAGGCCAAGGAGCTCCAGCAGCCTAAGCCTGCCTGCCTTCAGAGTCACAGGTGCTGGCTATTGTGAGTGAAAGCACAAAGAAGTCAGTAGGAAAGAAAACGGTGGAAGGGGATGTGGGCAGAGCACTTCTTTCACAGAATAAGGAAAACGTACCGCTCCTGGGTAGGGAGTAAAGGGCATGAGGGCTGGGCCTGTTTGGAGGCTAAAAACCTTAACAATTAAGAAATTATGAGAGAAATTGTGTCATCGCCTCAGTGAAAAGGTTGGAGAAATGCAATTATAAATACAAAATTTAGCCAGGCCTGCACCCATAGTCCCAGTTCCTTGGAAGGCTGAGTCAGAAGATCACTGGAGCCCAGGAGTTGGAATACAATTTGGGCAACATGGCAAGATCCCCGTCCCTAAAAAGTAAAAAAATAGGCCAAGCACGGTGGCTCAGATTATAATCCCAGCACTTTGGGAGGCTGAGGCAAGTGGATTCCTGAGCCCATGGGTTCAAGATCAGCCTGGACAACTTGGCGAGACCTCGTCTCTACTATACAGCAAAAATTATCCAGGTATGGTAGTGTGCCTGTAGTTCTGGCTACTTGGAAGGCTGAGGCAGAAGGATCACTGGAGCCCAGCAGGCCAACACTGGGGTGGCTGTGAGCATGCCACTGCACTCCAGCCTGGGCGACGGAGTGAGACTCCAACTCAAAATAAATAAATAAAATAAATAAATAAATAAATAACTCTTTCAACCCAGAAAACCTCTCCATAAAGACAGTAAAGGAAGAAAACAGTTTTATTACTGAGTATGCATTAAACCAGAAGATAATGTGCGTCAGAGGCAATCTGCTAAAAGAGTTTGAAGAAAGAAAGAAATCTTACCCATTTATATAGCCAAACAAACAAAAGCCAACACACACACATTTTCAACATAAACAATAACTAGACCTCAAGTAAGAGGACTGAAACCACTATTGTTCACCCACAGTTCATCCTGGTATTTGGGGTGACCACCTTGTTAGTTCACTTTTACTTGTGCTCTTATCACTAGCCAAGGACAGAACCAGTTTCTCAGAGGTAGTTATTGATTATTGTTTTGCAACCTTCTACCCAGCTTGTTTGCAAACAAGATAACCTAATCTAATCAGCCTTTCATGACCTCCTTGACACAGACCTTATCAACATGACAGCAATCATGTGACTAACCCACCCACCTGCCTACTGTCCTTCACCAGACATCAGTACCTGTGATGAACTGCTCTTCACGATGACATGGAACAGACTACCGCCCAGCCACCTTAAGGACCTGCCCCTCATCAAAGGGAAGGTTTAAAAGCATTCAATCTTAAGCACCCATTGACCATTGCTTTGCTAAACTCTGGTCTGGCCATGTAGCTCTTTGAAATATGGTCGCCATTGTTTTCCTAGTTTTGGCTCCTTCCCCTACCTTGGGGAGATGTATATCTTCTCTCTCTCCAATTTACTTTCTAAATAAAACATATTTGTAAAAGTTCTGCTTATGAGTGAGAACATATGGAACTCTGTTCTTGGTTTCTGTGATAGATCACTGAGGATGATCCACTTCAAATCCATCCAAGTTGCTGCAAAGTCCATATATTTGTCCTTCTTTATGGTTGCATATTATTCCATTGTGTATATGTAACACATTTTTTTATCCAGTCCAGCTTCGATGGGCAACATGGTTGGTTCCGTGTTTTTGATACTGTGACTAGAGCTGCAACAAACATAGATGTGCAGGTATCTTTTGTGTAGAGTGATTTGAGTTCCTCCAGGTATATTCCCAATATAGGGGAATTGCTGGGTCATTTGAAAGGTCAATTTCTAGTTCTTTCAGAAATCACCACATTGGACCTTGAACAATTATAATGCTATAATAAAGCAATTGGCAGTAGTGGGAAGCTGTCGGTGGGGGGAGGGGGTGGAATTGGCAGTTGAGGGAAACTACTAGGGGAGGGAGCGGCATACCTCATCAACAAGGGTACCTGCATGACCAATGTTTGTATACCTAACCCTGAATTGCACCCCACATATTTATAATAAAAATTAAATAAATAAATAAAATAAAACATATTTTTCTATCTAACTTCTGTGCAATTCTTTGCACCTTTCACATGGCACTGAATTGCAGGACTTCCACCAATCTGTTCTGACCTAATATAAAAAAAAAGTTGAAGTGGGGTAGGAGTAATCTCTTAACTTATTTTCAACAGGAAGAATTAAGTATCCTATTTTTAATTTTTATTTGCTCTTGCAAATGTCATGAGGTTTATTGGCTTCAGAATCCTAGTTTATATGTTCTTTCAGTCTATTTAAAAATACACACATGCACACACACACACACACACACACACACACACAGTCTTCTAGACACCCTTATGAACTTTGAAACCTTAAAGTAGACTATTAAATATATTTTTAATCAATAATCAATTTGTATTACCTGTACTGAAGATGCTATGACAACTACATTTTAAAATATACATTTTTCAATATTTAACTCATGAAGTGAATTGTACAGTTGTGCCTGGTGGACCTAGTTACTCGAAATTTGTTAACAACTTTGGCAACAAATAAAAGAAACTAAAGTAAGAGTCCAGAGTTAAGGGAAATAGATTGAACTCTTGTGGGAAAGGAAAAAACATAGGCGTTATATATTTTCAAGGTGCTGTCAATTTTGTAAGGAAATATATTCAATGGACATAAAGAATGTTTGCTAGAGTAGTGGAAGAGTTCATTTTCCCTGACATCCTGAAAACCAGATATATTACAGAGATAAAAATGGAATTTAGCAAGCAATAAGGAATGGGCACATTTGTGACTGAAGTCCAAATTCCACCAGCTTTAACCATTTAAGATTTATCCCACCTATTTCGTTGAGATTAAGTTTTTAATGAATAGTTGAGAAGGGAAATATGCCTAAAGCATAGAATAAAATCAGCTATACCAACAGCATTCTCAGCTACCTGGAATAATTGTGAAAGGACTTGTTTGATATCTTTCCACTTGTCATTCCTAGCAGTTCCTCTAATTTACTGTAATTTATAGACCCCAAGCAAGTCACATTTAGGCATTTGTTCCTGGCAAGGAAAATGATGTTAAATGCAACCAGGCTGCAGAAAAAGTTGGCTGAGCATCAGTTTCCTTTTGATTCTTAGAAGTGTAGAATTATGGAATGACACACTAGACAATGACTAAGAAATAAGACTGCCCCTCTCCTTACTTAACAGATTAAGAAGTTTAGAGAAAGGGAAATTGACTTGTGCAATGTCACGTGGACACTTTAATTTGAGTTAAGGTGAACACAGATAGCCCTGTGTACTGTTACCAAAGTTAATTTCCTTAATACCAGACAGTCATGCTCTACTACTGCCCTTCTGTATCAGCAGATGCCAAGTCAAGGATTTTTCTGTAATTTAAAAATTTTGACTCTCTTTTGTATACTGGCCTCCTGGGTCCAATCTTCATACTTGCACGGGGTGTTCCTCCTTTACGGTATCTGCTGTCCCTCACTGTTTGTTCCAGGTTACACCCAGTCCATCATGTCCAGGAAAGCAATTACCCTCCATTCACAGTTTGCTTTTAACCACTTTCAAAACTAAAAAGCCGTATGGAATAACATATTTTGAAGCATTAAGTAATATTCTTATTCAGTCATTCATGCCAAAATGTTTTCTAAATGAAACATTACTAGTAACATAACACACATAAAAGTGGTTGTATTATTAACGTAAAACAATTATTCATCCTGTCCTCTTTTGATGGGTGGTATGGTTGGTTCCATGTTCTTGGTATTGTGAACAATTCTGTGATAAACATACATATATACACAATGGAATATTACGCAGCCATAAAGAAGAACAAAATCATGAATGTCGCAGCAAGCTGGGTGGAATTAGAGTCTATAATACTGAGTGATCTTTCACAGAAACAAAGAACTGAGTATCACATGTTCTCCCTCATAAGTGGACTTTGAACTACTATCGTAATCCTATAAGAAAAGGATTGACAGTAGTGGGGTGTTGGCGGTGGGGTGGGGAGGTGGGATTGGCAGTAGTGGAAATCTGCCTGGGGAAAGGGGCACACCTCATCAGCAAGGGTACCTGCACAATGAATATTTGTATACTTAACCCTGAATTGTACACCACAATTTTAAAATAAAAAAAACTTAAAAGTAAAAAATAAATTAATTATTCAAAAATACTTGCCTGTTACAAGATGAAAGACATACAGCATATTCAGAGCTTTGGAAGTTTTAATAAAACTGTGCCATTATCTTCATTTCCTGTCTTCACTTTATATAATAAATTACAAAAAATCTTTATGAGTCGCAGTCTGTCTGATAACTGCAGAAAGTTTTTAAAGCAGAAGATGAACCATTCTATTTTTTTGTTTTCTTACTTCCATTAGAGACTCTTCTTTTCCATCTCTATCCATGTTGACATTTAAGCATGCCTAACTTTTAAAAAAATGTTATCCAATAAAAATATATACCACATCAATTTACTAGTGGCTTTGGCCCACTTCTTCCATTTCACTTTCATTACAAATTTTTATTAGCTATAAAAAAACAGCCTTCTCAATCTCAAAAAAATTTTGATGATATATTTTGTAAGACTTCTTCATAAATATACATGCTGCAGGTGCACTAGGCTAGAGGTTTTATGTGCTGTGAATTCCAGATGTGCATCTCACAATTTTTAAATTACAAGCTTATATTACAATAAGATGAAAAATTTTTATCGAAAAATGTAAAAACTCTCTCTTCTAGAGATAATACTTCTTAGTATATATTCTGGAGATAAATATGTACAAGGACATATAAACTGCCAGTAACTAGTTTATTGCACAATACTGTATGGACAAGAATGGTCACTGCAGAATCAATTGTAACAGCAAAAAATAAAAGCCATTAAATGTCTAGCAATAGGAACTATACATAAAATGGAATACTATGCACAGTTAAGACTAACAAGTCAGTTAAGATCAGTATGCACTAACACAGAAATATTTTCAAAATCTATTGTTTAATGGAAAATTAAATGGAAGAAAATTCCATATAGTATGCTGTTATTTATATAAACATGAATCAGATAACAAAGTTATTGTGTAAGTGTATGTGTCCTGAGTGTATGTGTGTAGATGTATATATGCTATGTATATTATGCTGTGTGTACAGCCCATTTGATGCATATTTATTTTATAAGGCATCTTGTATAAGTCACTTTTCTAGGATGTTACTTGCACTTGCATATACAAGCATAGGGTTTAGGAGTTAGGACTGAGAATAAAAGTTGAACATCTATGACATATAAATGGAATGCAAAGCCATATTGAATGAGATTACTTGGGTGGCGGGAATCAGAATAAATAGAAGCAAGTCTAGAATAATCAAGAATAAAGTGACAGCAGTGGCTCCTCTGAAGAAGACATGAGTGGGAAGTTGGCATGGAGATATTCAACTTTCTGTGTATGTTTGAATACCCCCTTTTCCCCTTTGGAACTCTGTTCATTGGTTGCTTGTGTAAATAAAGCCAGATGTTTATAGTTGATATTTGTAGGAGGGCCTTGAATTTCAAAATAGCATGGGCGGGTAGCAAGAGCAAAATATGGGGATGTTGATGGGGAACAAGTATGGACACTACCTATTCTCCTGGGAAGAACATTTCTGACATCATCTAAGCAGAATTTAACAGCTTCTTCTCGGTCTCCTCTTGGCACATGGGGGAAGGCCAAAAGTAGAGCTAGTTTCCTCTTCTCTGTTCATCAAAGTCTGAGCCCTTTAAATGGAGACCTTTGAAGAGAAACTTTTAAGAGAACACAGTGCAACATAAGGACCTTTTAAGAGAACACAGTGCAGCTCTAAATTATGAAAAAATGCACAACCTTTTGTAAGGATGAAGAGACTGAAGAAAATCATTCTAAGAATAAACACATTAAAAAGAAATTAATATAAGACATGAAAACAAATGTCTCTGCAAACAACTGGTAATATTTTATAAAAAATCCATATTAAGTACTATATTGGTTTAAATATGTAAGGCACACGTGCCAAAGAACAAAAAGAAAATACAAAACAAAACACACACTCCTAACATTTAGAAAAATTTCCCTCAGATGGAAAGTATGATAACTAAGCTTAAAAAGTAAGTGACTAAATCAAAGACTAGATAAAAAAGAAAAGGGTGAATTAGAGAATGAATGTTAGAAATGATCTCAAACTGAAAAGAACATAAAACAAGGAAACAATTCAAGCCGCATAATTTGTAATAATGCAATAATTATAAAAAGAAAACAATTATGAGATCTATGATCACAAAATAGAAGTACTTGAAGGAGAAAGGATGTCACATAAAGAATAAAAAAATTAAATACATTAGAGATAAAATTTCTAGAACTAAAATAAAAAAAAGTGTGTGTCATCAGATTGAAAGTACTTGCTGAGTAACAAAAACAAACAAAAACGAGACACACGATAAGACCTCGCATATTCAAGTGTAAATTCTAAGGATAAAGAGCAATTTCCAGAATCATCCATGCAAGAAAACAGGGAAAGGTATCGATACACATAGATGTAGTTTTTTTAAAAACAATTTATTATACTTCATAATTTGAATTTACGTCATCTCTAAAGAATTTTCTATTTAGGAATTTTCTAGTTGGGAATTTTCAGGATGGGTATAATACAAGGTCAGTGTGGTAAGACATTCTAAGACAGTGTTAGGAAAATTGCTAAAATAATAGACCAACCTAAAAAACTTGATGGGATGGGATGAAAAGATAGACCAGGACTGACAGAGATGAAAAAATTTAACAAGTCAAGGAAATGGAGATGTTAATAAAGTCAAGGAAAAAATATAATTTAATACTGTTTGACAATATTCTTATTAGACATTTGCATTAACCTATTTGTGTAACTAAACTGCCGAAAGCTAAAGTCCTAATGACCTCTGTTTTTTAACAAAATAAAACATGAGAAATAAAAAGAAAACTGTTTAGTAAGGTAAGAAGGCACTTTTCATAAATACATTTAGAAAACATATCGACAAAAAACCTAATTCAAGCAACAGAGGTTAATTTTCTTCTAATCCCCTCCACCCATTTTTAGATAAACTTCATTTGCAATCAATATGTGATAATTTAAATTACAGCATTAATTTGAAAGACAATTGCATATTTATAGCCTTTTTGGTCTTTTGATATATTTAGGACAGTCACTGCAAGCATCTCTTAAAAGGAAATAGATCAGGACTCCACTAGTTACTTAAGTACATATTCTTTCTTATGTGAGGCAAACAAAATTTAAGCATGACATTTAAAAAATATCTTTTCTGGTAGTTGTAGTTCTTCACATAATAAGAAAATAACTGAGCTCATTACCTCTGTATATGCTCACAAAATATTGCAATTTATAAAAATAATGCATTATTTCAATATCTTGTGACCCATTATTTTTAAAGTTTATATTCTAAATAATATAATAATGTAATGCAAAGCAGCTTCTACTGGTTCAAGTTTTAGAATCTGTACATTTGCATACAACATTTTAAAAATGTAACATTTATATTCAGGAAACACTAATTGATACTCCTTCTGCAAATAAAGGTTAATGAAAACATATAACAAGCTCAAGAGATTAGATTTAGAATCAGTAATTTTAAGTTTAATGTTGCAACTAGCTACAAAATATTGAAAATTTTGAATATTTAAAATTAAAATAACTATGAAACTAAAATGATAAAGAAGCTGTTTTAAAATTTAGTGCTTATGAGGAAATAATTCAAGTGTCTGTCAACATATGAATATATAAGCAAAATGTTGCCTGTACTTACAATGGAATAATATCCAGCTTTAAAAAGGAATGCAATCCTGACAAATGACACAGCATGGATAAGCCTTAACTTAAATAAATAATACTGAGTGAAATGAGCCAAGCACAAAAGACAACTATTGTATGATTCCACTTATATGAAGTACCTAAAATATGCAAATTCATACAGACAGAAGGTAGACAAGAAGTTATCAGGGGATGGAGGACAGCAAGTGGAAAGTTATTTAATGGTTGTGAGGTTTCTGTTGGGGGCAGCAAAAGGGTTCTGGAAGTGGATAGGGGTAATGGATGTACAACATTCTGGATGCAATTAATGCTGCTGAATTGTGCACTTAAAATGCCTAGGATAGTGAATTTTATGTTATGTATACTTTACAATGCATGCATTAACAAGGTTGATAGTTACATGACAACTATGCTTTTAAATTTGGGATAAAAATTTATTAAGTTGGTGAGCTGAGTTGGTGCCACAGTTATGCAAAAAATTGCACAGAATGTAGATAGGGAGAAAGGGATTTTATAAAGAAAGTAGATCAGAGAGAAGGTGAATTCACTTCTCCAAGTGGAGAAGGGTCCAGAAGCTTAAGGAATATTGGTGGTAAATGCTTGAGGTTGGGGATTTTTAAGGCTTTCCTTTAGGGAGGACAGGCAAACATTCAAAGACGTTGGCATCATGGTGATGGGGTCTGTTTCTCGTATCTCTGTCAACTGGATAGATGGGTGGGTCAATCATGAGAACATAGACAAAGGTGGCCTAGGACCTGGATAAGTGAATCATTCACCTAGATGAGAAGGGCTGAACCAGTAGCTGAAATGTAGCATTCATTTTAAGGGAGATGTTAATCTTAGTGTCTTGTGACAAAGTAGGATAAGCCCACTGGGGGCCAGAAATCTGGTTGTTCTCCTAGTTAATGATTATTGTTGTGTATGCAGCATTGACCTAAGTACATGACTAGATCTGCTCATGGTTGGTGACCAGAGAAACTCCATTTTGGGCTCTGGCCTTTCAAAATTAGAGATAAGGGACTTCCGGGCAAGATGGCAACAGAATAGATTGGACTGTAAGAGTCTCCACAAAAGTGAGTGCCTATGAACACTTTCTGTGTGAGTAGGTGTGTGCCAGTGAGTGAGTGAAAGTTCATTCAAGGGAAGACTTGGGTTCATGCACCTGGGGTTCTCCTCCAGAGATGACTGCAACCCACCACTGACTTGAGATTGGAGACCCAGGCATGCAGGTTTGTCTGCTGTTCTTGGGGCTCTCTTGAGAGAACGCAGCAGAGAACAGCTACTCCTCAGCTCTGGCATTCAACCCATGCCATCACCTGCAGCAGCAGACCTGGTACAGAAGGCAGGTAGTGGAAATATGGAATAAATCTCCAACGCCAGTGACGGGACACCATCAGGTACCATATACTCAGTCCCAGTCAGGGCAAACACTTGCACTGCCCTTCCCAGTTCTACCCAGTCTCCATCTCGGGACCCAGAGGCTATTATCTCATCAGTCTTGGAGAGACAGATGGCCCTCCCCCACACTGGAACAGGTACAGACAAGTCAGATCTGAATGGGAGACTTGACAACAGCTGCAGGGAGCAGGGTGAATCAGGGTCAGGACCTGATCCATCCTCCTCCCATAGGGGTCCATGGGCATCTGACCCATGCTGAGAGCAACCCTATCAGCCTGCCCTGAGAGTGAAAGGGAGGGACTGGAGACCAGAGGCACTCCCTAAGGCAGAAGCCTGAAAGGAACCTGGACTCACAGAAACTGCCAGAGAGAGAGGTTATTCTTTTTTCTTTTTTGTTTTAGTTTTAGCTTTCTTTCTTTCTTTCTTTCTTTCTTTCTTTCTTTCTTTCTTTCTTTCTTTCTTTCTTTCTTTGTTTTTGTTTATGTTTTTATACTTGCTTTGTTTCTGTTATTTTATTTTATTTTTTTAGATTTTCTGTTTATGTATGGGTATTTGTGAGGGAGAATACACTAACAGGGGTTTTGTTTGTTTGTTTGTTTGTATGATTGTATGTTTTTGTCTTTCTTGTTTTTTCTGTGTCTGTTTGTCTCTCTGTGTATTCATTAGTTGGCATGCCTGAATGTTTTCCCTCTTCTTCACTCTCTCAACTTCCCTTTCATCTTCCTCTTTTTTTTCATTCTTTTCCCTTTTTTAAATCTTATTTTGCTTTCAGGAGGAAAACAGGCACCCCCACTGCATGGACACATTGCAAGGCAGTGGGAAGTGGTTCCAGGGGGCCCACACACTTGTCAGTGGATATGGGAATCTGCAGATAGCTTGTGAATCACAGCTTCCCCCCCAATTAAATCTCAAAACTGCAGAAAGTATAGTCCCCACCCCTAATCCAGCTTCAGAATTGATCAAAACCAGAGGATCTACATAAGGAAGAATAGGAGATTGAGCAGACAGAAATAGAAACAATCTCTCCTACCACTGAAAAACAGAATTAAAGAAGAAGTGAAAAAAAAGGGGGGGGACCTACAAATGAAGAAATATCAAAGGAAGAATATGAGTCTCACACAGACCCCTGGGATGTCAGCCACTGAGATATAGACTTTGGATCTCAAACAATGAAGAGCCTCCAGAATGACTGGTCTCCAACCACAAACCCAGATATCAAGACACTATTAGAGAGAATAAATAGAATTGAGGAGACACAAGAGGAAAGAATGAAAGAGTTGAAAACTGAGATAACAGCAATAAAGAATGCAGTGAATGAAATAAATAACAAATTGATAAGCATGGTAAAAAGAATTAACCAAGCAGAAGAAAGAATCTCATGACTTGAGGACCAAAATATGGAACTAACCCAAACTGTTAAAAACATAGAAAAGAAGCATAAAAAGACAGAATAAAACCTCTGAGAGATGAATGATTATTTCAAGAGGCCAAACCTAAGATTAATTGGATTCTCTGAGGCTGATAGAGAGACAGAGACTACCCAGGAACAAACATTCCATGAAATTATGCAAGAAAACTTCCCTCATCTTATCAGTGATGTGACCATTCAAACACAAGAGATTTAGGCAACCCCTGCAAGACAGCAGATAAGAAGAACAATTCCCATATACATAGTAATTTGCCTATACAAAGTTGGCATAAATGCAAAAATCCTAAATCACCAAGAGAGAAAATTCAGACTATCTACCAGGGAAGACCAATTAGCATAACAGCAGACTTATCTACAGAAACACTTTAGGCTAGGAGAACCTGGATCCCAATCTTCAAAGTTCTCAAAGCTAAACGATTTCAACCAAGAACTACCTACCCAGCTAAACTAAGTTTCATCAGTGATGGAGAATTAAAATCCTTCCCAGACATTCAATCCCTAAGAGTTTATGCTGCCTCCTGACCAGATCTACAAGAAACACTTAAAGAAAGGAAAAAAAGAATGACAATGCCCTTACCAAGAATGCAGGAAAAAGGTTGAAAACACACGTGAATCAACTCCAAAATCAAAAGAAAGACAACAAACAAATAAGAAAACAAATAGCGCAACAACAACAAACTCTATAAGAACCTCATGGCAGCGATAAACTCTCACATCTCAATAATTAGCCTGAATGTGAATAGACTAAAAGCACCACTGAAAACACATAGAATGAAAAATTGGATAAAATATCATGAGGCAACAAAATATTGTCTCCAAGAGACTCATCTCACCAGAAAGGACACTCACAGACTCAAAGTTAGAGATGGGAAACAAAATTTTAAGTGAACAGAACACAAAAGAAAGCATGAGTCATGATCTTAATATCAGACAAAATACCCTCTAAGCAATAGAAATTTTAAAAGATACAAAACGTCACTACATAATGATAAAAGATTCAATCCATCAACAAGAAATAGCCATCCTAAATATATATGTTCCCAACATAGGAGCACCAACTTTCATAAACTTCAAGGTAAACTTAAAAAAATATATTGACTCTAACACTATCATAGTTGGGGACTTAAAAACCCCACTAACAACCCTAGACAGATCATTAAGACAAAAAGTCAGCAAGGAGATCTGGAACCTCAATGTGAAACTTGACCAAATGGACTTAATTTATACTTACAGTACACTCCACCCAAGAAACACAGAATGTACAGTCTACTCAACACTACTTGGAATGTATTCTAAAATCGAGCACATCCTCAGCCATAAATCAAGTATAAACACATTCCATAAGATTGAAACTTTGTCATTCACCTTTTCAGACCACAGCAAAATAAAAATAAGTATCAACACCAACAAAAGTTCCCCCAAACCCACAAATACATGGATACTAAACAGTGCTAAACAACTCATGGGTCAACACAGAAATCAAAACAGAGACTAAAAGATACCTGGAAACAAATGAAAATAAAGAAACGTTACCAAAATCTCTGGGATGCCATGAAAGCAGCAATAAGAAGGGAATTCATATTTCTACAAACACATATGAAGAAAATAGAAAGATCACAAGTTAACAGCCTAACAACTTACCTAAGGAAGCTGAAAAAGCAATACCACCAAAACCCTAATTTCAGCAGAAGAATAGAGATCACCAAAATAAAAGTTCAAATTCAAGACACAGAAGACAAAAAGATAATACAAAAAAAAAAATTAATGAAACCAAAAGCTCGTTTTTTGAAAGGATAAATAAGATTGATGGACCCCTAGACAGACTGACCAAGAAAAAGAGAGAAAAAGTTCAAATAAATACAATCAGAAATGTAAAAGATGAAGTTACAACTGATCCCAAAGAAATACAAAAGATTGTCAGAGATTACTATGTACACCTGTATGGAAACTAACTCAAAAACCTAAATGGAATGGAGGACTTCTGACAATACACAACCTCGCCAGGTTGACATTACACAACCTTGTCAGGTTGAAACAAGAAGAAATCGAGACCCTAAAGAGACCAATAACAACCCAGGAAATCAACTATGTCACAAGAAAACTGCCTACAAAAAAAAAATAATAACAACCCTTGATCAGATGGCTTTCCAGCAGAATTCTACAAAACATACAAGGAGAAGCAGATACCAACCCTATTGAAAGTATTCCAGGCAATTGAGAAAGGTGGAACTCTCCCCAAATCATTTTATTAAGCTAACATCACATTGATACCCAAACTGGGTAAAGATCCTACAAAGAAAGAGAATTACAGGCCGATATCCTTGATGAACATAGATGCCAAAAATTCTCAACAATATTCTAGCAAACTGGATCCAACAACACATCTCAAAAATCATCCACCATGATCAAGTAGGCTTCAACCTCAGAATGCAAGGCTGGTTCAACATCCACAAGACCATAAATGTAATTAAATCAACAAATACAAATGTAAAGACAAAAACCACATGATTATATCATTAGAAGCAGAAAGAGCTTTTGATAAAATCCAACACCGCTTCTTGATAAAAATCCTTGAACATCTATGTATAGATGGAACATACCTCAAAATAGTAAGAGCCCTCTATGAGAAATCCACAGCCAACAAACTGCTAAACACGCAAAAATTGGAACCATTTTCTCTGAAAACTGGAACAAGACAAGGATGCCCAGTCTCACCCCTCCTGTTCAACATAGTATTGGAGTCCTAGCTACAGTAATCAGACAAGAGAAGGAGATCAGAGGCATCCAAATAGGAAAAGAGGAAGTCACATAATCCCTCTTTGCAGACAACATGATTCTATTCCTTGAAAGCTCAAGAGAGTATGTTAAAAATATCCTTGCTCTGATTAAGGACTTTGGCAAATTCTCAGGGGCAAAATAAATGTGCAAAAGACAGCCACATTTCTACACACTAACAATAAACAAATGGAAACCCAAATAAAAAACATAATCCCACATACAAAAATGAAATACCTTGGCATCTTCCTAACCAGAGAGGTGAAAGACCTTTATAACAAAAACTACAAAACATTGCTCAAAGAAATCAAAGATGACACAAACAAATGAAAAAACAGTCCATGTTCATGGATTGGAAGAATCAATATTGTTATATGTTGATTCTAACCAAGGCAATCTACAGATATAACACAATACCCATTAAATTACCAGCAGCATTCTTCTCAGACCTGGAAATGACAATACAGGAATTCATATGAAATCATAAAGGACCATGAATAGTCAAAACAATCCTCAGTAAAAAAGCAAAGTAGGAGGTATCACACTCCCAAACTTTAAACTTTATTATAAAGCTACAATAATCAAAACAGCCTGGTATTGGTACAAGAACAGACATATAGACCAATGGAACAGGATAGAGACTTCAGAAGCAAAACCTCAATTTGTCTACCAGCCATCTTTGACAAAGTCTCCACCACCAACTACTAGGGAGAGGAGAACCTATTCAGAATACGGTGCTGGGAAAACTCACTAACTACATGCAGAAGATTAAAACAAGACCCCTTCCTACCATGATACACAAAAGTCAGTTCTAAATGGATCAAAGACCTACACATAAAACCTCAAACTATAAGAACCTTAGAAAATGCTGGATACACCCTTATGGAAATTGGAACTGGCAACCAATTCCTGATCAAAACCCCAAGGGCCCAGGCCATAAGAGATAAAATAGATGAGTGGGACCTCATCAAACTGACAAGCTTCTTCAAAGTCAAAGAAACTACAGACTGAGAGACAGCCCACGGACTGGGAAAAGATATTTGCCAACTGTATATCTGACAAAGGCCTAACATCTATGATCTACAAGGAACTCAAACATGCCAAAAAGAAAAAAATGAACAGTGCCATTACAAAGTGGGCAAAGGATATAAATAGGTACTTCTCAAAAGAAGACATAGGAGCAGTCAGCAGATACATGAAAAAATTCTCAACCTCACTAGTCATCAAAGAAATGCAAAATAAAACCACACTGAGATATCACTTAACTCCAGCCAGGATGGCCATCATCAATAACTCAAAAAACAACAGATGCTGGAAAGGATGCAGGGAAAAGGGAGCACTTCCACACTGTTAGTGGGAGTGTAAACTAGTACAACCTCTGTGGAAAATAGTTTGGTGATTCTTAAAAGATCTAAAAATCGACCTTCCATACAATCTCACAATCCCCATCATAAAAGTATACCCAGAGGAACTCAAATAACTTTATTAAAAAGATACCTGTACACACATATTTATTGCAGCATTGTTCACAATAGCAAAAACATTAACCAATCATGCTGCCCATTGAAAGAAGACTGGATAAAAAAATGTGGTACATATACATGATGGAATATTATGCAGCCATATAGAAGGACGAAATTATGAACATCACGGCAACTTGGATGGATTCAGAGTCTATAATATTGAGTGATCTATCACAGAAACAAGGATCTGAGTATCACACATTCTCACTCATAGTGAACCTTGAACAATTATTGTAATACTACAAGAAAAGGATTGTCATTAGTAGGAAATAGCCGGGGGTGGGGTCAGGATTGGAAGTAGTGGGATTCTGCCAGGGGAGGGTGGGGCACACCTCATTAACAAGGGGAGGGAGGGGCACACCTCATTAATGCATGATAAACATTTGTATTCTTAACCCTGTTTTGTACCCCACAAATTTAAAATAAAAAACAAAACAAACAAATAAAAAACAAAATTAGAGGTAAGAGAGATAATTAATTATTGAATTTAGCTATTGTTTGTATCTATTAGATATAGTCATTGCTGAACTGATTTAAGATGACCTTGTAACAGCTCTGAACAAAGTGCAGAATAATATATTTTAAATCTTTAAGTAATTTTTATAGAAGGAAAAATTTTTATTAAATAGATATTGGGAAATTATTGCACCTAAGTATTGTCACTTTTTATACTATACAAGTTATAAATAAAACCACACACTATTATTTTCTGAGTATCGAAAAATGTCAATTTTATAGAATCTTTTTTTTGTATTTGTGATATCTTTAGGTATACAATAATCTCTTAGTTTTTATTTAGTGAAAATTATTAGTTCTTCCTGGTTTCTTCTCTTTATAGTATCCTAGAAATGTTTTCCCCACCTGAAAAAATATTAAATTATATTTTATTTTAATGTTATGTTTTTACTTTTATAATCAATCTTATAATTATAAAAGCATATGAGTATACATATAAATAATATATCAAATTTATTTTTTCCTCTTTAAGTAACTATCCCAGAACCACCTATTCTGTGATTTTATGTTTTACCGTTAATAAATTATTCTGTTACAGGCTATTAAAGTCTAATGTTCGCACCTGATTTTTGCATTCAATGTCCCTGTTCTAAAAATTTTTGAGACAGCACCACAATGTCTAAATTACTGAAAATTGAGCATATGTTTTGCTATCTGGCTTGCAAATATACTTAATTACCCTCATTTCAAAATAATTTTATAATTCCAAGCTTTGTTTCACAGCTTTAAGTTATTTAGTCAGAATTCTCTTCCCACCATCTTTCAAAAAAAAATTGAGATTTTTAATTACAATTGTATTAACATAGGTATTAACTTGGGAAAATCCATTCTCCTTTCTTTCAGTTCATTATTTTTGTTATTTTCCACCAGGGCTCTAAATGACATACTAAAAAACATTGTTATTTCTTGGTTGTTTATCATGAAATGTCATCCTTTCACTTCCTTAAAAAAAAGACTCAATGATTCCACCTACCACATATAGCTAACCTTCCCATTTCCATTCTTCCAGGTATAGTATAATTTGATAATTTTGATAATTGCTATTTACTTTCTTCTACTTCTTTTTTTGGTAGAGACAAGGTCTTACTATGTTGTTCAGGCTGTCCTCTAACACCTGGGTTCAATCAATCCTCTCACCTTAGCCTTCCCAAGTGCTGACAGGTATGAGGATCACACCCAGCCACTATTTACATACTTATGATTATGTAAATGCTACTCATAGTTAAGCCTTGAATAAATTGTTTATTTTTTGTGCAATTAAAAAAAATATATTTTTAATTTGCTTGATGTTATACGTACTTATCATTAATTCAAATATATGTACTTATTAATTCAAATTCAAACTCTTAGTTGCCTAAACGTCCCCTTAGATGGTCAGACAAATCAGGTATGCTATGCATTTTGCATACCCATCACCCTGGGAGCTTGTTTCTCCTCCATCCTGGAGCTTCCCATTGCCTTTTCCCTGTTCTAGATATTCTGTTTGCAATATGGAGTCATCTTTTTCTTGTTGTTTACTTAAATTGATGAAGCAAATAAAACATTAACTTCCGGGGGCTGGGGTGCAGGTGGACTATATGGGAAGGAAAATTTTTAAACTCTCAAACATGTGAAAATGATGCTTGACTGATTGACTGGATAGACTTGGTTGGGTAGAGAAAGTTGGGTTTTATATGCTCTTCCTTCAGATTTTTATTTTCTGTTGCCATATGGCTCCAAGCGCTACTGTTGAGAAGCCTGAAACTAGTATGATAACTAATCCTTTAAATTACATATTTTATTTTTATTTTTCATTTCTGAAAGCTGGTAGGTACTGAGCCAGGGTACCTAGTACAGGTTAGGCATAGATAGGTACATTTTCTGTAGGCAGATTTTAGAATGCATCCAGATATCCTGTCAGCAGGCTTAATGGCCCTGCAGGCTAAAATGTGAATTTATTATGGATTCCCAGTCCACCTCAGCACCTTAGTTGCCAAAGGAAAACTCCTCCATCAAGATGGTTCCCAAATCAGGAATCAAAAAGCCATAGAAATGATAATAAGACCACCCCTCCACTCATCAGAGACCCAGAGATGGGACCAAATACCCCTGCCTACTCATTAGCATATTAATCACTAGATGGATATATCAGGTCTTTTGTAAAAAGTAAAAGGTGCAGTTTTTTTTGTTTTTTTTTTTAATTCACCCACAGCAGGTCTTTCTGCCATGAATTCTTCTTTTTCCTTCTCTTTCTCTAATACATTCTATTTAAAAACTTTATTGGTCACTCTAAAATTCATTTTTCGGTTGAGTCAAAAAATCCACGAATCTTGTGCCACACCTCATCTGGCATCAGGACTTTTATTTTCCCTGGTTTTCTAAAATTTCATAAATGTGTTGAGTGGTATAAATTAATTTCCATCTATTGTTTTGGATACACTTTGGGCTCTATATTTATATTTAAAACGTTGTATTTATATCACTTCCAGGGAAATGTTCTAGATACATTTTGTTTCTTCTCTATTTTCTAATGACTTTTTTTTTTTTGAGTTGGGGTCTCACTCTGTTGTCCAGATTGGACTGTGGTGGCACACTCCTGGCCACCACAGCCTCAACCTCCTGGACTCCAGCGATCCTTCTGCCTCAGCATTTCAAGTAGCTGGAACTACAGGCGCACACTATCATGCCTGGCTAAATTTTTGATTTATTGTAGAGATGAGGTCTCACCAAGTTGCCCAGGCAGGTCTCGAACCCGCGGGCTCAGGCAATCCACTCACTTCAGCTTCCCAAAGCATGGGATTACAGGATGAGCCACCGAGCCCGGCTTCTAATGACTTTTTAATGAAATTTTTTTAAAATTTGGATATCGAGCCCCTTGGACTGGTCTTCTAATTGTCATATCTTTTTTCACCCTTTATCTTTCTTTGCCATTTTGTTCAATTTTCTCTTCTCTAGTAAGTTCTTTCTAACTTTTAAATTTCTGTTAGAGCATTGCATTGCCAAGAGTGTATTTTTATTTTCTCAATATTTCTTATAATATTCTAATCTTGTTTTACGGTTATTATGTCTTCTCTTAATTCTGAAAACACCAATTATAGTGGGTTTTGTGTCTGTATATGTGCATATTTTCTTTATTCTGTAAAGTTATGTTTCCTTTTATTATTTTTCTTCTACTTTGATTTTTCCAGATTCTGCTAAATTCTTGATTGTCTGTTTATAAAGGAAATAAAAAACTTTTGGAAGGGTCTAGACAGCGAAAGTCACCTTTTGACTAGGAGCTTCACATGGGATGATCTGGTTAGGCTGTTTAGTAGAAGAAATTCTGTTAGGTCTTTTTTGTAAGACTGGTCATATTTTGCAAAAAGCATCCTCTAATTAGTTCTGAGCAGTGAATAACTGACAGCGAGCTCTGTGTTAGCAAGGTGGGTAAGGCTTTCCAGGGAATCTCAGTATGTAGCAGTCATTGTTTACTTAATCCAGTGATGCAGTTGGGTCATAAGGGGACATGAGGGCTGAATGTTGTAATTTCAGGAATTTTGAAAGTCAGTGGTTAAACATATTTATTACACTACACATATATAAACATACAATTAAAACAATTATGTAAAAAACAAAAAATAATACTTAAACTCATCATTTTCTAATTATTTTACTATATCTTTCCATCATCTATGCTCTTGAGGTTAGTTACAGATATTTGTGTTGTGAAAATGCTACATAATGTTGTCCTCTTACACATCTCATCCCATCTCTGTGTTCAGTGATATGATGTTAATAGCTTTAAATTGGGCACAGGAGTGTTTACACCACAGAAATCAGCTAAGTCTATAAACAAGGCTTGTTTTATTTCATTATTGTCTAGACAATAAAATGATGCAGAAAAGGTTAATAATGCAGCTTGAACAAGTAAGATATGTAGCTGTTGGATTGTAAATAGTACAAAAATGAATTATTCTTCTAGTACTTGAAAACTATTATCTAATTCAGCAAAGAAGTCACTTAGGTCATTGACGAGTGAAGCGCCTATAGATATCTTCATAATTATACTATTGTCTTAAAATTTACTAACATTTTGATTATTTTTCTTCTTTTTTTTTTGCATTTCACTGACACATTTATTCATGCAACAAGGTAAGTAGCACTTAGACAAGTGTATGGTGATGTTCCATGCTCCTATCTAACACGGCTTGCTCAGATTTTCAGGCGGACTGACATTTCATCTCATGTGTACCCCAAGGAAAACTGGTTAGTGATGACCACGCACAGGTTGTGGGAGCGTTCAAAGCTTTACTTCTTTTATCAACACTCCTGATCTTATACACGATGAAGCTCATCAACCCCATTCTCATCCAAATCTGGTAAAATTCCATATAGTAGAGCTTCATAGGGATGCAAACATTTTTAATATGCTCTGAAGCATCTCGGCATAGGACCAATGACTCAGGCCACACTGGACCCCACAGCCGACGACAGGAAAAGGTCACCGAGTGTGCTGGTGCTGCGCTGGGAACTGGTTATTTTTCAGTTGCAACCTTAGATTGACTACAGATGCAAGAGTTTGGCAAAAAAGAAAAAATGAGTGAGAACTGTGAAAATTAATTCACTTTATGGAATTTACAGTAGACAGCATCACACATTTTATTATAATTTGAAAAGTGTGTGCACACACACTTCATATCAGCAAAATTTATAATAATGTTTTTTCAGAGTCTGTTATGAATACATATCAATCACCCTTGACTTAATCCCCATTCCTCATTGCTCCCCATATGATATCTTCATTTGAAATTTCTTCTAGTGATTCTCTGTCCAAAAATTATTTCTTTAACCATCTACAGTGGAAAAAGCTTTAGTCTTTTACTAGAGTGTGGGAGTGGCAATCTCAATGCAACGGTAAGTAGAGCATATTAAATAACAGTATGAAATTCAACCACTCCTCTTTATTTTTTTATGACTGGAGTGCGAGAAAGAAGTCACCAACATGCAGAGAATCAGATTTTGAGTCCTTTGAGAGCTGGCGACCGAGAGAGGGCTAATGCCACTAAAAATCTTTCAACCCTGAGCAAAGCAAGCAGGAGGCTTTTATAGGCAAAACCCATAGCTTTCTCAGTTACAGTTTACATTTCAGGGAGGGGTCAAGGATGGAACAATTTGCAGCTACCTGCTTGCTTAGTTTGGCCATCAGCCAGCTGCTGTTTGTTTAACAGGATGTAGGGGGAGGGGATTTCCAAGAAAGGGAGAAGTTACAGCTCAGGGACTAAGAGCAGTTTGGGTTATATGAGGGAGGGGCTGCATCTGGGCAATAGGCAGGGAACTAAAATGAAAGTTGTTCCTTTTTTTGAGTTGGAGTCTCACTCTGTCACCCAGACTGAAGTGCAGTGGCCGCTTCCGGCCACTGCAGCCTCGACCAGCTGGGCTCCGGCGATCCTTCCGCCTCAGTCTTCCGAGTAGCTAAAATTACAGGCATGTGCTACCACACCCAGCTGATTTTTTTTTTTTTTGATTGTAGAGTTGATGTCTCGCCAAGTTGCCCAGGTGGGTCTCGAACCTGCAGGCTCAGGCAATCCACTCACCTCAGCCTCCCAAGGTGCGGGATTATAGGCTGAGCCACCGAGCCCGGCTAAAATGAAAGTTTTTAACAGAATGGAGTTGCTTATGTTAAACAAGCTTTTCCAGGTTATTATAGGTTATACAGTCATATAGGTTTTACAGATATTTCAATGTTAGCTAATATTAGTTTTTTGATTTTTTAAAAATTTTTATTTTAGAATTTACTTGTTTTGGGTCAGGTACAGTGGCTCATGCTTATAATCCCAGCACTTTGGGAAGCTGAGATGGGAGGACTGTTGAGCCCAGGAGTTAAAGGCCAGCCTAGGCAACATAGTGAGACTTTATCTCTACAAAATAATAATGATAATAATAATAGTAGTAGTAATAGTAGCAGCCGGGTGTGATGGCATGCTCCTGCAGTCCCTATTATTTAGCTACTCAGGAGGCTGAGGTGGAAAGATCACCTGAGCTCAAGAAGCTGAGGCTGTGGTGGGCCATGATCACACCACTGCCCTTCAGTCTGGGAGATAGAATAAGACCCTGGGTCAGAAAGAAAAAAAAAAAGAATTGTTTTAGGTGTTCTAAAATGTTGATCACTTTTTCATCTGTTTTCAAGTTATTTTTTTTTATTGCTAGTCTCCTTTGTTCTCCTCTCCTTTGACTGTCCTTGATTTAAAATAATTTTCTGTATCGATATTTTAGTTGGATTTCAGGTCACAAAATTAGATGTGTTAATTCTAGCAAGTTATGAGGAAGTTCACAATACAGTCTTTATCCACTGATTTGTGAGGTCATCTTTGTTATGTACTATATCTATTTATATGGATTAGTTTCTAAACTTCTAACACTACTGCTATAGTTTTCGTTTTTTGACTTTGCAATATGTTTTTTATTACAGGGTCTTGCTCTTGTCCAGGCTGTAGTGAGTGGCGTGATCATAGCTCACTGTATCCTCAAACTCCCAGTCTTAAGTTATCCTCCCACTTCAACTTCCAAAGTAGCTGAGACTACAGACATGAGCTCCCATGCCTGGCTAATTTTTTTGTATAGATAGAGTCTAACGATATTGGCCAGTCTGGTCTCAAACTTTTAGCTTCAAGCAATCCTCCCACTGTGGCCTCTCAAAGTGCTGAGATTATAAGAGTGAGTTACCATGACTGACCTTTAATATGTCCTTTTATATGATAAAATGAAAGTCCTCTACCTTTTAGATTGATTTAGATCCTCATGAAATTTTCTTTGAAGTAAATTTTAGAAGTGGTTTTTCAATTTTCCTTTACAATTGTGCTATGATTTCAATCGAAGTTCATTTATTTATAAACCAGGACAATTGACGTATTTATACTAAATGTTTAGGGATCCCTCCATTAACTTAGCATATGTATGTATTCATTTTTATCAGCCCTTTAAAATTTTTCTTTGTCAGAGTTTTGCAGAATTTTATATTCTTCACATAGATAACCCTAGTTAATACATACCTTGACTTATTAATATAAATAGGATCTTACTTTCTATAATGCTCTTTAATTTAGCTACTATTAGTTGATTTCTAGTTTTTACATTGACCTCATACCTTGCCTCCTTGCTGTGATTTTTTTTATATTGTTTCCATATATGTTTTTCTAAAGTGCATATTAATTATCTTGGGTTTTCTATGTGAATGACATAGCTTTATTGCATCAATTTTAAAACTTTAAATGTCTACTTATAGCATATCTTAAGCATTTGTAGCCAGTTTTTCTTAACCAAATATATTTAAAATTTTAAATATTTCTATTTTAATTGATTTTAATGTTTTCTATTCTTGAACTTTTAATTTTATATCATGCTCAATTGAAGTTTATTTTTATTCAACTTTTACTAGTACTTTAAAAAATCATTTCAAGAATGGTACATGGGTTTTCAATATCACATTATTTGCATTTACTTATTATTGTTATTTTGGCTCAGTATAAAATTTGTGAATCATAAATTTTTCACTCTGAATTCTATAGGTTTGATTTTTTTTGTCTTTTAATTTTTATTTTTACAAAGGAACAATTTAAGACTAACTTGCTTTTTAGTCTTTTGTGGGTAATTGGGTTTAAAAAATGTATTATGAACTATTTCATAACACAAGTAATATTGGAACACACATATAGAGGATTATACAATGAACAGTCTTGCAACTACAATTTAGTTTAAGAAATAAAATATTCTAAAGCTTTGAGTCTTTTCTTAATGATGACAACCCCTGTATATACCCAGGAAAAGGGATAACCAGTAACCTGCATTTTATGGTTTTCTTTTTCTGTTTTGGAGTTTAGCTTTATAAAATATATATGTATGTGTTGTATAGTATTTGTTGCAGTAGCCCTCACCTCCTCCAATTTGTTTATTCCATTCTGAATTCACATTCTTGGAAAATCCTCTTACATTGATTCTATTCTAACCCATGTGGCTTGCTTTGATCAACAGCAAGTGTTACACAGAGATTTGCAAAGCACTGGAACATTGACACTTGGTTTCTCTTGGTGATGTTCAAATCATCCAACACCTTGGAACAAATCTGGACAATCCAGCTGGACGATGAAGGGTACATGTCTACAGTTATCCCATCACTCACATTCATAAGGATATTTCCTGTTTTTTCCCATTTAAAAATTTTGCCTATTACATTTTCAGTTTTGATTCATCTAGAATGATTTTTCTAAGTGTTATAAGGTAGAGATAGTATAGCATTTTTTTCTATATGGATAACCTTCCAGATAGGAATGCACTTGATTGAATATTCCACCTTAACCCCAAGAAGCTGCCATAACATTTGCTTTATATATTGTTTCCATATATTTTGTTTCTTTCCTCATATTGTTTACTATTGTCTGCCAATAAAATATTGTATTGATTATTATAGCTTTATAGTAAACATTAGTCTCTTAAAAGGCAAATCTTATTTTGATCTTTTTCTCAATTGTGTTATTTTTCATAAAAATTTTAGAATTAGCATGCCAAATTCAAATAAAAGCACTGATGGAAGTTTTATTTGGAATGTAGTAACTACATGGACTAATTGTGATTTGTTTTTACAATTGAGTTTTTCAGTAAAGTGTTATATTTCTCATAAAAGTCATGCATCTATTATGTTATATATTACAAGTACTTTTGTTGATGTTTTGAGTGGCATGTTTTAAAATCTACAACATATAGCCATCTCTCACTTGTGTATAGAAATGCAACTGATTTTTATATTTGATTTTATATCTGCAGTCTTACTAAACTTGCTTGTTACTTTTAATAATTTGTGGCTTTCTTCTAGTAGTTCATAGTTTTAAGTCTTACATTTAAGTCTTTAATCCCTTTTGAGCTGATTTTTGTATATCCAGATTTTCCATTACCATTTTTGAAAGAGACTGTCCTTTCTCTATGTCTGTTCAGATGACTATAAATACGTGGATTTATTTCTGGACTCTCTATTCTGTTCCATTAGTCGATGTGGCCATGTTTATGTTAGTATTTTGCTGCCTTGCTTGCTATAGCTGTGTAGTAAATTTTGATGTTAGATAGTGTGATGCCTCTAACCTTGTTATTTTTACTTAACATTATTTTGGCCATTTGAGTTCTTCTGTGGTTACATATAAATTTTAGGGTTTTTTTTTTTTTCTACTCTTGGAAAGAATATCATTGGCATTTTCATAGAGATTTTATTGAATCCTATAAACACAGAATATATTTTCATTTATTTGTTCTTCTATCTCTTTCACCAGTGCTTTAAAGTTTTCAATGTAGAGGTCTCTCACTACCTTGGTTAAATTGATTTTTTAAGGCATTTTATTTTATTTTATTTTATTTTATTTTGTAGCTACTGTAATTGTGATTGTTTTCTTTTTCAGATTTTTGGCCAGTAGTATATAAAAATGCTACTGATTTTTGTATGTTGATTGTGTATCTTGCAATATTATGAAATTTGTTTATGAGATATAGTTATTTGGTGGAATCTTTATGATATATATTACATTATCATGTCACCTGCAATTAGGGACAATTTAACTTCTGTCTTTTCATTTGGATCCTTTTATTTATTTAGTTTTTACTAGTGGCTCAGACTAGGACTTTTAGTACTATGTTAACTAGAATTAACAGAAGTGGGCATCCTTGTCTTGTTTAAGATCTAGGAGAAAAAGCTTTAAACTTATCCTTATTCAGAATGACGTTTGGTTTATCAAAGTTGGTTTGTCATTTATTGTGTTCAGGTGTGCTCCTTCTATACTTAATTTGTTGACAGGTTTTATCATGAAGGGATGTTAACTTTTGTCAAATGCTTTTGTAGGTATCTATTGAAATGCTTATATGAATTTTTCCTTTATTTTAAATAATAAAGGAAAGTGATTGATTATATTTATATGCATGTGTGAACCATCCTTACCTCCTTGGGATAAATTCCCCTTGAACATGGTGAATAATATTTTTAATGCACTATTGAAATCAGTTTGCTAGTACTTTGTTGAGAATTTTTGTATCTATGTTTATGAAAGACATTGACCTTTAGTTTTCTCTTTTTTATTGTGTCCTTGTCTAGTTTTGGTATCAGGGTGATGCAGGCCTTGTATAATTAATTTGGAAGTATTTCTTTCTTTTCAATTTTTTGGAATTGCATGAGAAGAATTGGTATTAGTTCTTTGTATATTTGAAAGCATTCAGCAATAAGTCATCAAGTTCTAAGTTTTTCTTCAGTGAAAGACTTTTTATTACTGATTTAATTTTTTTTGCTATTGGTCTGTTCAAATGTTTTACTTCTTATTTCAATCTAGGTAGGTTGCATGTGTTCAGGAATTTATCCATTTCTTTTTAGATTGTTCAATTTGTTGTTTTTTATAAGCCTTGTGGTAACCACAAAGTAAAAACCTATAATAAATACACTAAAAATAAAAAGCAAGTAGTCAAAACATCTTATTAGAGAAAATTCCTTAACAACAAAGAAAGGCAATAACAGAGGAATTAAAGAACAAGTTATCTGCAAATCAGCTAGAAAACTATTAAGAAAAAGCTGTAGTAAGTCCTTACCTATAAAAATTGTGTTGAATATAAATGGATTATATCCACTAATTAAAAAACACAGAATAATGCTGGGCTCAGTGGCTCAGCCTGTAAGCCCGCGCCTTTGGGAGGCTGAGGTGAGTGGATTGCCTGAGCCCGCGGGTTCGAGACCCGCCTGGGCAGCGAGACCTCATCTCTACAATAAAACAAAAAAATCAGCCGGGCGTGGTAGCGCATGCCTGTAATTCCGGCTACTTGGAAGGCTGAGGCGGAAGGATCGCCGGAGCCCAGCAGGTCGAGGCTGCGGTGGCCGGGAGCGGCCACGGCACTCCAGTCTGGGCGACAGAGTGAGACTCCAACTCAAAAAAACAAAAAACCAAAAGAAAAAACACAGAATGGCTACCTAGATAAAAACAAGATCCAACTTATCCTGTCTGTAAGAGTCTTACTTCACCTATAAGGGCAAACAGACTGAAAGTGAAGGGACGGTAAGCTTGCATGCTTACTTCCCTCTTTTTCCCTCTCATATTTCTTGGTACTTGCTACTTGGATTTTGAATAATAGTATTGTAAAACTGTTCTTCCTTCACTTCACTTTATCTTACTATTAAGCTATAATTTTGTCTTATTAGTAAGCTATAACCAAGTACTGTGACCTCTTACTTTTTTTTTGGTAAGTTTACTGAAGTTATTTTTGGGCATGGATAGTTCAAATTGATGTTTTTGCAGTGATACAATTGCTGGAAAGTCCTATTCCACCATCTTGCATGCTCCTTCTACCTACGAGTTGTTTTTTTTTTTTTTTTTAAATAGTTATAGGAATATTTAAAGCTCTTAGTTGTCCTTGAGCAAGTATTGTAAGTATTTATCTAGGAAAATGTTAATTTCTTCTATTTTTGTCAAATTTGGCAAAAAATTTTCATTATATTCTTTTTTAACCTTGTTACTGCGCCTTGTTGATATTTTATGTCCTTCACACGTTTAATACTCTTTACTTATGCCTTCTCCTTTTTTTTATGATTTGTTTTGCTAAGAGATTTTCCAACTGTATTACTCTTCAAAAATGTGCTTTTAGAAATGTTCATCCTTTTTTGTTTGTTATTTTATTTTTTTCTGCTCATTTTTATTTTTTGATTTGCTATTTTTTGACTTCTTAAATCAGTGATTAATTTTTAGACCTTTCTGATATGAACATTTAAGTATATAAATTTCCCCCTAAGCGCTGCTTGAGTTGCAGTAAATAAATTATTATTCAGTTCTAAACCTTTCTATTTTCTTTCATAGTTTATTATGAGTTATTAGGAAGTATCTAAGGATATGTATGTGTGTTTGTATATAACTATATGTATTTACTTAGAAATGTGTATATATTTTAAACTTAGTTGTTTAATTTCTAACTCAAATACGTTCAGATTAGAGAATAGATCTTTATGACCATAATAAGTCTTTTAAAATTGTTCACTCTTTTATGGCTTACTACATAATCAGTTTTCTCTACATTGAGCCATGCTGGAGAGGAATTTGCATTTTTAAAATGCTTATTCTTGGTTCCAAATATAGTTACTACATCAATTAGCAGTTATAAATTTCAAATCTAAAATATGTTTTATTAATTCTTTTCCTAACCTACTAGTTATTATTAGAAACTTATTAAAATTTTTTAGTTTTATCGGTGGTTTGTCAACTTTTCCTTGCAATTCTGTCAATTTTTATCTATTTGGAAGCTCTGATATTAGGTACATGCTGTCAAATCTCAGGAGTTCAAACATATAACTAATATAGTTTTGTGATTTACACTACCCATTAAAATGTGGCTTACCTTTAATTTTCACTAATTAAGAAGAATGTAGACTATTTCAAAGTAGAACAAAACAGCATATATATGTATGTATATATATTTTATATATATATTTATATGTATGTATATATATATATATAAATATATATATCTTTAATCCAATCAAGTAATATGGCTACTTAAAAGAAATTCCACCCAGAAATTCTAATTGTATATGAAAATTAACTTGTGAATTAAATTCTAAAATATGGGCTGTGTGATAACTGGCCAGTTTTTGTTCTAGAGTAACCAATTGATTATAAATAGGACTCAGTTTGTTTTATCAGTATCATAGATGAGAATCTGGTTGGTTACTCAGTAGGTATTTTAGGTAATTAAAACACTCCTTCAAGTGGAGAAGGCAATAACAAAAATGTTTGAAAAATAGTTTCAGATAGTTAGAGGTGAGATATTTCTAACCTTAAAAAGTTAGCATGTTTTATATTTTTTCTAATATTTTTGCCTTATTGTCAGGAACACTTTATTGTTTTGTTAAGGAGAATTAGACCTACTAGAGTAATAAATTGACTTATTAGAATAATAAATTAAAATATATGATCAGGCAATTGAGTTACACGCAATTTTTAAAAGAAATATTATCATATATACATTGTTAGACTATTAGGGGAATTTTTAAGAATTGCTATAATATTAAAAATTTAATTCATTCTATTTGTAAAACATTTCTATCCTCAATGAAGTTTTTTGTCAGAGGTAATCTAATTCATCAAAAAGGAAATCTACTGTATTAAATTTATAAACACAGTCTAAGAGGATAAAAGGTATTTGAATTAACTTTGTAAATGGAAACAAATATTAGAGAATGTTCTTTAATCTCCCTCCAGTCAGTTTTCTTTTGATTCCAGACACAAGGCATCATTAGACTTCTGAATCTTCTCATCGTTGGTGGGAGCTTGTGATCAATTCCTGCCAATAAGTGTCATTTCTAGACCGAAACTTTTCACTGCCAGTGTGAGACACTCTACTTCTCTCTTCCCTTGCTTCCATATATGTAAAATCTTCTTGCTGAGTTGACACCATCAAAAAATTCTACCAGCCTAGGTCTTTGAGTGCCCTTGATGACACAAGTTTGACATGTTATATGAGGAAGAAATTGTTTTTTGTTTATTTAAGCCAGCAAGATATTGGTTTGTGGAATATTTTTTTTTTGTACTTGCTATTGCAGTATAATTTACCTTGTCCTGACTATTAACCCTGCTATTGATCTTGGAGAGAGCCGAGCTTAATATATGTGGCTTTTGCTTACTAGTTGGGAGGCAGGTAGTAATAAAAATCATATCGAGACTGAAAAGTTGATAATATATATTTTGCCACCCCAACAGTCATACAGCTTTCATGCATAGTAGTTTAAAAGGCATATTGTTTGCTTATTACACTTGCATCTCTGGAGGACGAGGCTTTAAACTGTAGTGCTAGCTAGTATGGGTAATATTTAACACAATGTTCCAAGAAAAATAAGGGCACAGTATAGAACTGACAGTTCTATAAGCAGAAATGAGAGAGGAAAAAAGATTTCTAGAAAGTTGAAAACTTTCAATTTGAATATGTCAGGGTATTGTATATTGTAAGCAGTAAGAAATATAATGAAAAGTCTCTCAGTGATAAAGACTGAGTAAAACTCAGCCTCGATCGAGATGGTAGCCTGCAGATACTCAGCACTCAGTACCTCTGCAAAGGAACAAATCAGCAAGTAGATAATCACACGTCAAGTAGAGCATCTAGGTGACCTCACTGGAGTTCAGTAAGGAAATGACAAGAAACCTGTGAGGCACTGGAGAGGGACCCAAAACAGTCAGACTGGTGGGAATCAACCTGGAGCCCAAAGGGACTCCCTATTTTGAGGGAAGAAGATAAACAAGAGATGCCCAGGGGCTTATAGTCCCACTATGGACACCTGAAATCCTAGCCACAGCAGTGCCCCTTGGTCCTCATCAGCCCTAGACCTCATTACACACCATATTTACAAAATATTACTGTGTATTCCATAATTATGTACAATTATTATGTCAATAAAAAGTGCTTGCACACTACTTCTCTCAGCTCACTGTCCATATATTAGTCATGCAGTAGAAAACAAGGCTGAAAAATGTAGAATTTATTCTGTCATCTATTACTGAGGTAGAGTATGAGGTTGTATATTGGGCAACAGATAAAAACTGTCACAGTCCACCTGGTTTCTCATATCTGCTTTTGTCTTTAATCAGTTGCTCTGTGTTGTTTTGGTTGAGGTGTGTGAAGTACATCAGCTTCACACATATATGTATTTGGAAAATGGAGAAGGATTTTAATAATCTTTTAAAATAACTGTGAGTTTTTTTAAATACTTGACAAGTAGAGATTAGTTGCTACGTAGAGTCTTTAATCATTCCAATGTGTTTTTTTATACCGTGTACACTTGTGAGACAATAAGTGAAAAGACAAATAGTGCCTTCCAATTATTGTAAAAATACCTTTACCTTTGCAGAACCCCTGAAAGGATCTCAGGATCCAACAGGAGTGGCCAAAATTATTTATATAGATAATTATCTTAATTTTTGTCTTTATCTTAAGATTGGGGGTTTTCTTTCTCTCTCTGTCTCTCTCTTTCTCTCTCTCTTTCTCCCTTCCTTCCTTCCTTCCTTCCTTCCTTCCTTCCTTCCTTCCTTCCTTCCTTCCTTCCTTCCTTTCTTTTTCTTTCTCCTTCTCTGTCTCTTTTTCTTTCTTTCCTTTATTTTTCGAGTTGGAGTCTTACTCTGTCATCCAGGCTGGAGTGCAGTGGCACACAGTGGCATGCTCATGGCCACTGCAACCTTGACCGGCTGGGATCAGGTGATCCTTCCGCGTTAGCCTTCCAAATAGCTGGAACTACAGGCATGTGCCACCATGATTGGCTAATTTTTTGATTTACTGTAGAGACAAAGTCTCACCAGGTTGCCCAGGTTGGTCTCGAATCCCTGGGCTCAGGCAATCTTCTTGCCTCTGCCTCCCAAAGTGTTGAAATTACAGGCATGAGCCACTGAGCCTGGCCTTGCTTTTTCTTTTTAATTGATGTGAATAATTGTGCATATTTACAGAACAGAGAGTAATATTTTGATACATGTATACAATGTGTAGTGATCCAATCTGGATAATTAGCATGTTCATCACCTCAAATGTATTATTTTGTGTTATAAACATTAAAAGTTCTCTCTTCTAGCTTTCTGAGAATATACAATAAATTATAGTTAAGCATATTCACTCTGCAGAGCTGCAGGACACTAGAACTCATTCCTCCTTCTATCCAGCTGTAATTTTGTACCTATTAACCAATCTCTCTCCATTCTCCCCTTATCACACATCCTTCCCAACTTCTAATAACTCACAATTTTACTCTTTGCTTCTGTGAACTATATTTTTAAAAAAACTCTTATATATGAGTGAGAACATGAAGTATTTACCTTTTTTGTAACATTTGTGACATTTCACTTAACATAATATCCTCTAGCTTCATCCATGTCAGCATGAATGACAGAATTTTATTCTTTTGTGTGACTGAATAGTATTTCATTGTGTATCTTGCCACGTTTTAAAAAATTTATTAATCCGTTGATGGACATTTAGGTTGGTTTCCTTATATTGGCTATTGTGAATAGTGCTGTAATAAACATGGAGGTGCAGATATTCCTTTCACACACTGATTTCTTTTCCTTTGAATAAATGCCCGGTATGGTAGTTCTAGTTGTAGTATTTCAAGGAATTTCCATACTGTTCTCTATAATAGTTATACTAATTTACATTCCCATCAACAATGCATAAGAGTTCATTTTTCTTTTTTTTCTTTTTTTCTTTTTTTTTTTAGAAAGCAGGATTTATTGAGAGCACAGAAAAGTTCCCACACAGTCGGGCTCGGTGGCTCAGCCTGTAATCCCGCACCTTGGGAGGCTGAGGTGAGTGGATTGCCTGAGCCCGCGGGTTCGAGACCCGCCTGGACAACTTGATGAGACCTCATCTCTACAATAAATAAAAAAATTAGCCGGGCGTGGTAGCACACGCCTATAGCTCCAGCTACTCGGAAAGCTGAGACGGAAGGATTGCCAGAGCCCAGTGGGTCGAGGCTGCGGTGGCCAGGAGCGGCCACTGCACTCCAGTCTGGGCAACAGAGCGAGACTTCAACAACAACAAAAAATAGTTCCCACACTAGGAGGGGACCCAAAGGGGTTGCCCGAGTTTTTTTTTTCTTTACATTCTCATTAACATTTTTTTTTTGTTTTTTGTTTTGTCTTTTGGACAATACCCAATCTAATTGGGGTGAAATACTATCTCATTGTGATTTTGATAGTGATGTTGAGCATTTTTTAATATATCTGTTGTCAATTTGTATGTCTTTTTTTGTATACTGGTACTTCAGATCCTTTGTCCATTTTTTTACTGGAATATTTATTTTTTACTTTTGAGTTGCTTGAATTCCTTGTATATCCTGAATATTAACCTTTTATCAGATGAATAGTCGGCAAATATTTTCTCTCATACTACAGGTTACCTGTTTGCTCTGATTGTTTTCTTTGTTGTATAGAAGTTAGTTTAATATGGTCATATTTATCTATTTTTAGTTATTTTTCCTATGCTTTTGAGTTCTTAGTCATAAAATATTTGCCTAGATCCACGTCCTAAACATTTTCCCTATGCTTTGTTCTAGCAGTTTTATAGTTTTTTCTTTTTTTCTTTTTTGAGTTGGAGTCTCACTCTGTCACTCAGACTGAAGTGCAGTGGCCGCTCCCAGTCACTGCAGCCTTAACCTGCTGGGCTCTGGCAATCCTTCCGCCTCAGCCTTCTAAGTAGCTGGAACTACAGGCATGTACTACCACACCCGGCTAATTTTTTATTTATTGTAGAGATGAAGTTGCCCAGGTGGGTCTCGAACCCATGGGCTCAGGCAATCCACTCACCTCGGCCTCCCAAAGCGCTGGGATTACAGGCTGAGTCACCGAGCCCGGCCTAGTTTTATAGTTTTGAATCTTATGTTTAAATTTTTAATTCATTTTGAGTTGATTTTCCTATAAGTTGAGAGATATGGACCTCATTTTATTCTTCTGCATATGAATTACCAGTTTTTCCATCATCATTTATGACTCTGAGCTTATCCAAATGAGGAAGATGGCATGACAGAGGAAGGGTATCTTTCTCCCCTCTCTATGCTTTCATACTAGGCCTCTATGATCTTAGGGACCTTGTCACTCCTTTGGTGCACTTCAGCACTCCAGTTGTATTTGTTGTTTATTCATTGTTTTGATCCATTTGGTGAGAGGCTGGTCAGCCATTTTGCTGACCTGAAAGTCAATAAACTCCTGCATGAGTTATTTTTAAGGGGCTGTCTTTTTATCCCTTTTCTTTTGTCTATTAGCTTGGATACTGATGTGATAGTTGGAGTTACTACAGCCACTGTATAACATGTCCTAGACTATTGACCTTGAGATTATTTTCTTAATAAAATAAAATCTTGTGAGTTTTACCCATGTTAATTTGATTTTTCTTTAGCATACAGCTATAACTAATCTTAACGAATATAATAACTCTCATAAGCATTAAATATATTTCTGTTTATAAGACATATTTATAATAAATTTATACCACACTTACACACATTTTTAGACTTAGGAAATATTCAAAGCATACTAAACACAGATAGCAAAGTAGGTACCTGCTGCTACTTACTAAGATAGAATATAAAAGAAAGTCTGCAAAAAAAATTAGTTTCAAATCAGTTGCCTACCCTTTGGATTTTCTACCTGGGGCTCAAATGTGAAATCAAAGCTTGTTTTCTCTGTCTACAGTATTTTAATACACATCATACTTTGTCTACACTGTAGTCTCGTGGGTGTGCTTCTCTTCTACAAGCTTTGAAAATAGCTTCCCATATCTTTTTCAGGTAGTTCTTAAGGTACTTTCAAGTAAAGTTCACACAAGCCATATACATAACCTATGTATTGAATATGGCCATCTCTAACATTCTTTAGCTTGAAAGACAATACACCCAGCATTTTTTATTTGATAATAGACAAACAGGCAAAATAAACTTTATTATGTGTATAATAAAGTTTTATATATATATATAAAATCTGAAAGAATATCAAAATGTTAATATTAATGTTTGGGCAATTGGATTATGGGTGCTTAGGTATATTTTCAATTTGTTTCACAGTGAGCATCTATTACTTGAGTGAAAAAAATCAGATGTTAAAAGCAAAAAATAATTTTAGCAATTTCAATGACACAAAATTGCTAAAAATAAATGCATTCTTTAACCTATGCAGAACCATGCATAAAATCCAATTACAATAAAACTCTGTCATCTTATACTTCACCAGCTGAAAAGCTCTAGAATCTGACATTTTTAAGATGCCCATAGGAAAAAGTTCTCAATCAACCACAACCTAAACTAAATCTAATTTGGATAAAAACTAAGCTTGAGTTTGAGAACATATTTGCCAGAGGTGTGTTAGTCAATTCTATTGATGATATTTTTGATGAAAAATTATGTTATCTATCTTTCTAACAGTGCTGAAATGCAGATTGCAGTGGTTTACATGTGTAAGTTATTGTTATTTTAGAATATAATTGAATGTTGATGCTAGCAAGAAATTTAAGCATTATCCAATACAAGAAACCTAAAATGAACATGTATTTGTGAGGGTTCTACATGTAAATTTTCCAAAAAATAAACAAAACCATATTTTCATTTATATGTTAAAAGTGGAATCCTTTAAAAGACATATAAACAAATAGTGAAGCCTAGCCGATCATGGGAATGTGGAAGTGTTTAAGGGTCAAATATCATAATGTTTTAAAAATGTTTTTAATAAATAACGTGCATTGGTAGATATGCAATGAATATGATAAATCTTATTTAATGATTATTAATTGTAGAATCTAGGGGTGGGTAGATTGGTGTTCACTATATAATTAGCTTTCTGTAGCTTTGAATATTTTCATAATAAAATGTTAGAAAAAGTAGAAGATAGAACACACTTTATTTTTATTTTTTGAGTCAGAGTCTCACTCTGTTTGTTGCTCAGGCTGGAGTGTAGTGGCACGCTCATGGCCACGGCAGCCTCAACCTGCTGGGCTCGGGCAATCCTTCCACCTCAGCCTTCCATGTAGCTGGAACTATAGGCGCACACCACCACGCCTGGCTAAGTTTTTGATTTATTGTAGAGATGAGTTCTCACAACGTCGCCCAAGCTGGTCTCCAATCCCTGGACTCAGGCAGTCCTCTCGCCTCGGCCTCCCAAAGTGCTTGGAGAACACACTTTAAAATACTTAGCATACATTTTTTGACAGACAAAGAGAGCCTAAAATGAAAATAGATACCACAACTTTATTTATATTGAAATATTTTGGGTATGCATTTAATATTTAGTTAATCCTAAGACATAAATTTTGTTTTTAAACTTGTTTTTAAATATTTATTGTATACTTTGTGTGTTGCTTTGACTATTTAATTCTCGTAAGAAGCTGTTAGTACTATGATTATCTGCTTTTACAGGCTAATGAAATGAGGCTTACTGAAGTTAAGTAATTTGCAAGAGGTCATATAATTAGTAGGACTGAGACTTTAACCCAAAAAATCTTGATCCAAGCCACATAATTAGTCATAATGCTCTACTGATACTTCTTGACTTATAGTGGGGTTTCATCCTAATAAACTCATTGCAGTTTAAAAAAATCATGAGTTAAAATGCATTTAATATGTGGATAAGTCCATCATAACTTTGAAAAATTTTAAGACAAACTGTAAGTCCAGATGTTTTTCAATTTATGATGGGGATGCATCCAGATAAACGCATCATAAATTTAAAAAATTAAGTCAAACTGTTGTAAGTCGGAGACTGTCTTCACTTCTTTTTTGCTACGGTATAAGTTAAAGGTATATCTGACTTATGTATTTGATTGAGAAAGTCAAATACAGCCCTTTCTCCTTTTGCCTGAACCTTTTGAAAAAGCAGACACAGACTCTTTTACTTTCATCCCTATTTAACTTTCAGTTTTTGGTCTCATGAGGGAATAGCTAAGATTAGAACGGCTTTCCTCTGAAACTAGCTAGACAAAGAGATAAACATTTCCTGTTCAGTTAACTTACTGAGATTGTTCTAATTGCAAAACAATCCTAATTGTGAATCCTTCCACCTGTAGCTTCTCTTTTTACAAAGCTAAGGCATAATCACTCTGCCAGATACTCTGACTTTTGGATTTGAGGTCGTTTTTCTATTTAAATAGCCTTAATACAATTAATCTTCTCTTGTTTTTTCCTCTAATAACATTAAATTATTTTTATTTATGAATATATAATGAAGTAAATAGAAAGACAGCCGCGTTTGATAATAGTCTTAATTCTGTAACTAACTGGATATTATGTATCTACGAGGGAAGATGCCCCTTAAAAAACAGAATTATCTTTTTGAAGATGGGCCACTTGTTATACACTCAGAATCAAATGGTGAACCAAAGTTTTTTATTTGTAAGTTTTGAGAAGGTTGTGTCATGATTTGAGGAAGAAGCATCTCTAATTGTGGCAAACAAGTAACTGGTTCTTCCACCATGATAAGATGCCTGCCCACAATGCACTGAGTGTGCAGCAGTTTTTTACCAAAATGGCATGACCTCCATACCCCACCCTTCCTATTTATCCTCACCTCAAGTGACTTTTTTTGTTTTGTTTCCCTGGATGAAAAAATTCCTCAAAGGGAAATTTTTGCTGATATGGAAGAGGTGAAACAAAAGATGGCAGAAGCACTAAACGACATCAAAACTGATGAGTTTAAAAACTGGTTTGAGCAGTGGAAAAAGCATCTTGATAGGTGTATTGCATCAAACTTTGAAGGTGTATTGCATCATAATTTGAAGGTGACTAAAGTTTAAACATGCAAGAATAAATACAAATTTTTTAATAAATAAATTCTGGTATTTAGGGGAGTCCCCCTTCATATATTATGTACTGCAGGATTTCTCAGCCTCCATAATTATACGAGCCAATTGTCTCATTCTATTATAGAGGCTAAGAAGTACTAAGACTGCTATCTATGAGCTGTTAGACTCAGGCAAGTTGGGGTTATAATTCAATTTGAGTCTAAAGTTCTGAATCAGAGAAGTTGATGGCATAACTCCCAGTCCAAGAGCAGTGGAAGATGATGAGATGAGATATCTCAGTTCAAGCAGAAAGGAAGATAAAAAGGAGTAAGTTTATCCTTTCTTCACCCCCCCTTTTTTTTTTCTATTTAGGCCTTCAACAAATTGGATGATGCCTACCCTCATTGCAAAAGCATGCATTTACTTCACTGAGTTCACCAGTTCAAAGCTAATCTCATCTGGAAATAACTTCACAGACACATTCACAAAAAATGTTTTTATATTTGGGCACCCTGTGGCTCAGTCAAGTTGATACATAAAATTAACCATCACACTTGGTATATGGCCTTGAACAGATGGCAAAATCAATGAATGACACCCTAAAAAATTCTAGACAGTGACAAATTATATGTTCAAGGCCTCAAATAACTGCATGAAATATCTTACTATGAGGGGTTTACTATAATTATTCATTCAATGCATTTTATTTTGTTGTTTTTTGTGTATGACTCTTTTGCTAGGTTCATAAATAATATTAGTAGACTATTCAGAGAATTGGTAAAGAGAAATTATTTTATTATTCATGGAAGCAAACATCACTGTTTCTTTAGCTTATCTTTGAAATATGTATATCCTTAATAACTGTTGCAAGAATAGTTAATAAAATGCACACATGTAAATATACAAAAATATTATTGCATTATTTTCAGTGATGGAATTATAGTGTTATATTTAATGTTTTTGAAGTTACTGATATTTTAGAAATATATTTCCTTTCCTTCTGTTTATATTATGAAATATCAAATGAATAAGGTACCACAGAAAATAAAATGCTAAAATCCCATGTATTTATCATTTAGATTAAATAAATGTAAACATTTTTGTTATACTTCATAAAAATTTCAGGACAAAGGATGCTTCAGGTTGATTTTATAGTATTTTTCCCACTGCACATCTAACTTCTTTTTCATAATCACCAGAGCTAGGAACTCTCCTACATCGAGGTAAAATTTTATGATTAATGGTTTTATATCTTCTCAATATTGCATAACCTTTCCAGCCACGTGTTTAAATCTTTGCTACTTATAGTAAACTTTCTTTATATTCCTTTTACCCTATGCTTATTTGCAAGTTATGCATCATAATTCTATTATTTTAGAAGCTGATATGCACATTTTGATCTACCCACATCCAAAGTTAATCAACACCTTCTTCTGCACAACAGAAAGAACATTAAAAAAACTTGATTCACACCATCCTCTCCAATAGTCCATGTAAATGGTGTTTAATACTGCGGTTTCATCTTGTACATTTCTCTTCCACAATTTAGTAAATGTTATTGGGATGCCAGCAAGATGGTGGAGTAAGATATATCAGCTTTCTTTCAAAAACAGTTAGCATCCACAAACATAAATAGTCCTGGGAGGGATCCAGTGCCCAGTTAAGAACGTACAGCAACACAGTGAAGAAAGAAATGAAGATGAACCACTCAGAAAAGCGCCCTGGGAGACTGGCATACCTGAGATATCTGGAGATAACTAGAAACGAAGAAGAGAGGGAGCTATCAGAATCAGCCATGCAATAGAAGCAACCATCATCCCCAGTGGCCTGCTATACAGAGGAGTCTGGCAGACTTTGCTGCTGAAGACCTCCACAACCACTGAGGCAGATGCAACTTCCTGCAGTTTCCCCAGTGGAGGTTCTTTTAATGTTCATTCACACAAACCCCAGTGGCCTGCTCTGTAGAGAACATTGGCTGCTTTAGCCATTGACTATCCCAATAGGAAAGTACAAATCAAAACCATAACGAGATATAACTTCACACATGTTAGGATAGTTTTTTTTTGTTGTTTTTTTTTTAAAGCAGGATTTATTGAGAGAACGGAAAAGCTCCCCCAGTGGGAGGGGGGATTTTATCAAAAAGGAAGTTTCTTCAAAGATGAAAAATAATAGAACTACCACAGGATTCAGTAATTCCACTTTAGGTATACAGCAAGTTTTCAATGTCATCAATTATTTCTTGGAAACTGTGACTTTCAGCAAACTGAGATATAATGAAACCCATTGCTTTTTTTTCCTTATCAACATTATATGAAACAATGCTGAATGAAACGTTATTCAAGGACCTGCTGCATGTCATTTGCTTAATGTTGCAATTTCCACAAATCTTTTGACGACATTAAGTGAGGACTTACTGTATATCCAAAGAAAACGATATCAATTCGAAATCAGTAAATGAAAGCATTGTGTCAGAGATATTTGCACTGTCATATTCATTACAGCATTAGTCACAATATCCAATACATGAAAACAATTTAAGTGTCCATCCATGGATGCATGGATGAAGAAAATGTGACCATATATGCATATATAAGTACAAATATATTTACATATATATTTGCATACACACATAATGGAATATTATTCCATCTTAGAAAAGAAGGAAGTCTTGCCAACTGTAACTTCCATGAATCTGGAGGATATCATGCTAGACAAAATAAACCTGACATAGAAAAACAAATACTACATGATCTCACTTATACATGAAATATTTTAAAAAGTTGAACTTAGAGCAACAGAAAGTAGAAGCATGGTTACCAGTGGTTGAGACATTTGTCAATGAGTACAAACTTGCAGTTACAAAATGAGTAAGTTCTGGAGTCCTAACTGACTTTAACAATAACGCATTGTACATTTGAAATTTGCTAATAGAGTTGATCATAAGTATTTTCACCACACACACACACACTCACACACACACACACAAACACACACACCAGTGTAATTGTGAAGTTATGAATATGTTTGTTAGCTTGATTGAGGTAATCATTTCACAATGTATACATATATCATAAACATCATGTTGTGCACCTTAATTATGTACAATTTTTATTTGTCAAGTATACCTCAATAAAGTTAAAAAATATTATTTTTAAGTTGATATTTATTTAGATCGAATAAAAATCACCTTCTACTCTTTTTCTTCATGTGTCCTATACTCTAAGTCCAATCTCCTTATTACAGTATTTCTTTTAGTATTCCTTTCTTCTTGAGTGGCAAACTTCGAGTCTCAAGACGACATTTTAATTTTTCCTTCCAGTTTCTTCAAACTGCCTAAGTTGTCAGTTGATATTTTTCCTCAGCACTTTAGAGATAGCATTCCTTATTTCTTTGTCTTCTTTTGATGTTGAAGAGAAGTACGCCTTCAGTTTGATTATTCCTTATCTGTGGGAAATTTGACTTTTCCTATTATTGTTTTGGAGATGTTACCTTTGGTTTCAATACTCAGAAATTTTGGTATGATGTGTCTAGATGGGCTAATTTTATTTATTTTTTTCTGGATTCAGAGTACTGTAATGATATGAGGCTTTTGTGTCTTTTATAAATTCCAGAAACTTTTGGCATTGTCTTTTTAAACAGTGCTTCTTTCACTTTCTCTCTGTTTCCTTCTGAAGATACAATCAGATATATATTAAATCTTTGTTTTCAGTTTTGATATCTGTCAAACTTACTTTCATTCTTCCCATCTCGTTATCTCTTTGTATTGCTTCCTGGTAAAATCTTTTGATTTATTTTCCAGAACACTACATTACACTAATTATGCCTAATGTAGGCCTTAAGTTGTCTACTGAATGTTTAGAATTAATGACAGTATTTTTATTCCAGTATTTTTATTTATTTTTAGTTCCTCTCTTTTCACATTTGTCTGTTCTTGTTTCATAATAATGTATTACTTTAAGATGATTTTTGTTTTTTCTTTAATTAAATTGTTGAAATATATCATATTATAGAACTAGTTTTTATATTGTCTATTCTAGGTATGCTCGTTCTTTTTGTATTAATGTCATGTTAAATTTTCATACTGGATCATTTCTTTGTGTGGTTTGTGTTTTTATTGTAAATTTAATTGTTTTTGTTTCCTTTCTACCCAGGGTAGTACTTTTTACCCAGAGTTTTAGAGGTATATCTCCAAAGCAGTTTGCATTTATTTCTGGATAGGTTAAGGCAGTTTTCTCACCTTTAGGGAAGTTTTAAATATTAATATCCTGTCACAGGATTTATGCCATTCACCTGATATCACTTCCAAGCTTGAGCTCACACTTTACTCAAGCAAACCTGAGTTTTGATTTCTCCTGAGAAATACCACACCATTCCTCTCTATCCACTTTCTGAGCTGAGGCTGTTTCCTTACTACATTTTTGACTAAGGGTGCACTTGTATAAAAGAAACATGCCTTTGGAGCCCTCAGGCTTACTGAAAAATCTCATTTCTAGTGCCCTGTCCTAAGTATCCCCACCAAGTCTTCTCTGTATCTACAATCTGAGCGTGAAAGCATTGTCCTTTCAAATCCAAGATCTACCTGGAGTCAGGTCACCCAGGGCCAGGGTGTAATCTACTCTGTGCTTGTATATTGGCTTTTAGCTCTCATATTTGTCTACTTTCTAGTGAGTTTACATTTTAACTTTGAAGTTATTTAAAAACTTAATTTCTTTATGTGTTATACTTTACCTATCATTTGAACTCTTACTATTTGAGGCAGAAAAGAGCTCATGTAAACTCAGTTCATCATGTTGCTAGAAGCTGAAAATCTTGTGAACATTATTTCAGATCAATACGCATTAATCTGCAACACTAAAATATTATTTCTGAAATATATAATTCTTAAAATGTAGAATAAAGGTTATACAGAATTACCTATTTTTACTAAAATAATGACTTTTTTGCTAAAAATGATGATTATGGGTATAGATAAATTGGAATCTGAGTCTTGACTGAAACAAAAGGGATATTATGTGGTTGAAGTCTGCATTTTAACATGTTCCCATATAGTACTTAAATACTGGTTTCAAAACCACAGAATAAATGTGCCATACTTATTTAAGCTTTTTAAAAGTTGTTGAACCATATATTTTTCAAACTATATATTTTTTATCCTTGTAGTTTATAATCTAGAATATTGTTATTGGTAAATGCCCTTACTATAATTTCTTTGGAACATATTATACAAAGCTGCTGGTTCAAAGAATATGCCTAGTTTAAAGGATTTTAATGAACATTTTCAACTCTAAATATATTTTATCAGTTTATAATCTATAACTAGATGAAGGGAGTACCTGTTTGACAAGCATTTTCAAGTGGTTAGTATTACTTAATTCCCATATTTTATTTGTAATACCATAACTTTTTAAACTGTCAATGTTTCTCATATATAAGACTGAATAATTCTTAACTAATTTTTGACACATTATTTAAAAATTTAAAGTAAATAAACTTTAAATTTTTATTTTAAAGGTGTAGGGTACAATTCAGGGTTGGGTATACAAATGGTCATTGTACAGGTAAAGTTTGGGCCACACTTTGGTCCCCTCATCACCTAGTTTGAGATCAGTTACACTTATTGATGAAGTGTGTCCTCCCTCCCTCCCCTGGCAGCTTATCACTACTGCCAATCCCTTTCTTGTAGTATTATGATAATTTTTCAAGATCTGCTTATGAGTGAGAATATGTGGTACTCAGTTCTTTGTTTCTATGATAGGTCATTGAGTATTACAGACTCCAAAACCATCCAAGTTCCTGTGAAGTTCGTAATTTTGTCCTTTATAGTTATGTAATATTCCATCATGTATATGTACCACATTTTAAAATCTAGTCTACTTTCAATAGGCAGCATTTTTGGCCCCATGTTTTTGCTATTGTGAATAGTGCTACAATAAACATGCATGCACAGATATCTTTTTTATAGAATGATTTGAGTTCCTCTGAATATATTCTCAGAAAGGGGATTGCTGAGTTGTATGGGTGGTTGATTTTTAGATCTTTTAGGAATGACGGCACTGCCTTCCACAAAGGTTGTACTAGTTTACGGTCCACCAACAGCGTAGAAGTTTTTCCTTGTATCCATTCCAGTATCTGTTGTTTTTCAAGTTATTGATGATGGCTATCCTGATTGGAGTTAGGTGGTGTCTCCATGTAGTTTTAATTTGAATTTCTTTGATGATTAGTGAGGCTGAGCAATTTTTCATGTATCTGCTGCCTGCTCATATGTCTTCTTTTGAGAAGTGTCTATTCATATCTTTTGCCCACTTTTTAATGGGACTGTTTTTTTTTTTTTTCTGTTCAGCATGTTTGAGTTCCTTGTAGATCCTAGATGTTAGGCCTTTGTCGGATATACAGTTGGCAAATATTTTCCCATTCTGGGGCTGTCACTTCACTTTCTTGATGGTTTCTTTTGCTTTGTAGAAGCTTTTCAGTTTGATGAGGTCCCACTTTATCTATCTCTTATGACGTGGGCACATGGGGTTTTGATCAGGAATTGGTTCACTTCCAATTTCCATAAGGTTGCCTCCTGCATTTTCTCAGGTTCTTATAGTTTGAGGTTTTACTTTTAGGTCTTTGATCCATTTAGAGTTGATTATTATGTATGGTGATAGGTAGGGAAACCGTTTCATTCTTCTGCATGTGGTCAGCCAATTTTCCCAGCAACATTTACTGAATAAGTTCTCCTCTCCCAGTGGTTGTTAGTGGAGGCTTTGTTGAAGACGAGTTGGTTGAGAAATTGAGGCTTTGCTTCCAGAATGTCTATCCTGTTCCACTGGTCTATATGACTTTTCTTGTACCGATACCAGACTTTTTTTTATTATTGTAATATTATAATAAAGTTTAAAGTCTGGAAGTGTGATACCTCCCTCTTTTTTCTTTGGCTGAAGATTGTTTTGGCTATTTGTGGTCAACTATGATTCCATATGAATTTCTGTATTATTTTTTCTGGGTCTGAGAAGAAAGAGCCCAGCAGTTTAATGGGTATTGCATTTATCTGCCTTGAGTAGGATGGACATTTTAACAATGTTGATTCTTCTAATCCACGAGCATGCAATAATTTTCCATTTGTTTTTGTCTTCTTGGATTTCTTTGAGTAGTGATTTTTATGGTAAAGTTCTTTCACTTCTCTAGTTAAGAAGGTGCCCAGATATTTAGTGACTATTGTAAATGGGATTGTGCTTTTTATTTGGTTTTCTGCCTATTTGTCATAAGTGTATAATAATGTGACTGTCTTTTGCACATTTATTTTGTACCTGAGACTTTGCTAAAGTCTGTATCAGTGCAAGATTTTTGACAGATTCTCTTGGATTTTCAGTGTATAGAATCATATGGTCAGCAAAAAAGGGATAACTTGACCTCTTCTTTTTCTATTTGGATACCCTCGATTTCCTTCTCTTGTCTGATTTCTCTAGCTATGACTTCCAACACAATTTGGAACAGCAGGGGTGAAAGTGGGCAGCTTTGTCTTGTTCTGGTTTTCGGGGAAAACCAGGCATCCAACTTTTGTCCATTTAGCAATGTGTTAGTTGTGGTATTTTGGGGTATATTCCCTCTATGCCTAGGTGTTCAAGGGTTTTTTATCAAGTAGGGATGCAGGATTTTATCAAAAGCTTTTTCTGCATCTAATGATATAAAAATGTGATTCCTATTTTTACATCTCTTGATGTATTTAATTACATTTATGGTCTTGGGAATGTTGAGCCATGGATGAAGCCTACTTGTTCATGGTGGATGATTTTTGGGATTGTCGTTGGATCCAGTTTTCTAGAATTTTGTTGAGTATTTTTGCATCTATATTCATCAAGGATATTGGCCTGTAGCTCTTTTTCTTTGTTGGATCTTCACCTGGTTTGGGTATCAGTGTGATGTTAGCTTCATAAAATGATTTGTGGAGAGTTGTCTTTCTTGATTGCTTGGATTACTTTCAATAGGATTGGTATCAGCTCCTCTTGTATGTTTTGCAGAACTCTGCTGGAAAGCCACCTGGTCCAGGACTTATTTTTGTGGGTAGTTTTCCTATGACAGAGTCAAATTCCTGGGTTGTTATTGGTCTATTTAATTTCTCAATTTTTCCTTGTTTCAACCTTGGGTGATCGTGTGATGTCAGAAAGTCCTCAATTTCATTTAGGTTTTCAAGTTTGTTTCCATACAGGTGCACATAGCAATTTCTAATAATGTTTTGTATTTCTTCAGGGTCCATTGTGATTTGATCTTTTGCATTTCTGATTGCGTTTATTTGGGTTTCTCTTCTCTTTTTGTTGGTCAGCCTGGTTAGGGGTCTGTCAATTTTGTTTATCCTTTCAAAGAACCAGTTTTTTGTTTTGTTGATTTTTTTCTATGATATTTTTGTCTTGTATTTGGGATTTGCTTTGGTGATCTGGATTCTTCTGCGGAAGTTAGGGTTTTTGTGATCTTGTCTTTCCAGCTCCCTTATGTGACTTGTTAGGTTGTTAACTTGTGATCTTTCCATTTTCTTGATGTGTCTTTGTAAAGAAATGAATTACCCTCTCAGTACTGTTTTCATGGTATCCAATAGGTTATGGTAAGATGTGTCTTTATTTTCATTTGTTTCCAGAAATCTTTTGATTCTTGCTTTGTTTTCTGTGTTGACTCAGGTGTTATTCAGCATCATACGGTTTAGTGTCCATGTCTTTGTGGGGTTTTGGTTAGCTTTGTTAATGTTGACATTTATTTTTATTCCACTGTGGTCTGAGAAAGTGCATGGCAGTATTTCAATCTTGTGGAATTTGTTTATGCTTGTTTAATGTCTGAGGATGTGGTTGATCTGAAGATGTGGTGATAAGTGTTCCATGGTTGTTGGTTGGAGTATTCTATAGCTATCTATTAAGTACATTTAGTCAAGTCTCCAGTTGAGGCTCCAGATCTTCTTTTTGATTTTTTGCCTTAATGATCTATCTAGGGTTGTCACTGGGGTATTTAAGTCCCCAGCTATTATAGTATTTGAGTCAATGTCTTTTTTCAATTTACCTAGAAACTGCTTTATAAAAGTTGATGCTCCTATGTTGGGTGGATATATGTTTAGGATGGACATTTCTTGTTGATGGAGTGAAACTTTTGTCATTATGTAGTGACCTTCTGTATCTTTTTACATTTTTGATAGCAAAGAATATTTTGTCTGATATCAGGATCACAACTCCTGTTTTCTTTTGTGTTCCATTCACCTGAAAAATTGTTTCCCATCTCTTACTTTGAATCCATAAATGTCCATTCGGGTGAGATGAATCTCCTGAAGATAGCATATTGTTGCAACATTTTGAAAATCCAGTTTGCCATTTTATATCTTTTCAGTTGTACCTTTAGTCCATTCATGGTCAGGCTAATTATTGAAATGTGAGAGTTTATCCCTGTCATGAGGTTCTTATAGGGTTTGTTGTTGTTGTCTGGATATTTGTTTGTTGGTTTTCTTTTGATTTTTGGGTGGATATATGTGTGTGTTTTCAATCATTTTCCTGTATTCTTGAGAAGAGTGTGGGGTTTTTTTTTCTTTCTTCTGTGTTTAATACTTTCTTAAACATTTTGTGTAGAGCTGGTCTGGAGTGGCATAAACTCTTAGGAACTGAATGTCTGGGAAAGGTTTTAATTCTCCATCACTGATAAAGCTTAGTTAAGTTGGATAGGAAATTCTTGGTTGGAATCATTTATCTTTGAGAACTTTGAAGATTGGACTTCAGTCTCTGTAGATGAGTCTGCTGCTATTCTAATTGGTCTATTCTAATTGGTCTTCCCCGGCATGTATTCTGATCTTTCTCTCTGACTTCCCTTAGTATTTTTTCTTTTGTACTTACTTTGTATAAGCAGACTGCTATATGTTCTCATTTGATGTCTTGCAGGGGTTCTCTGAATCTCTTGTGCTTGGATGGCCGTGTCTCTGATGCGATGAGGGATGTTTTCTGAGATAATTTCATGGAATGTTTATTCCACTGTAGTCTCTGTTTCTTTATCTGCCACAGGAATGCCAATTAATCTTAAATTTGACCTCTTGATATAATCATACATTTCTTGGAGGCTCTGTTCCATATTTTCATGCTTCTTTTCTATGTTTTTAAGAGTTTGGATTAGTTCCATATTTTGGTCCTCAAGCTCTGAGATTCCTTCTTCTGCCTGGTTAATTCTGCTTCCCATGCTTGTCAGTTTGTTACTTATGTCATTAACTGTATTCTTTATTGCTGTCATCTCAGTCACAAACTCCTTCATTCTTTCCTCTTGTCTCTCCTCATGTACATTCATTCTCTCTATTGATATCTTGATCCCTGGATTTGTGGTTTGGGACCAGTCATTTTGAAAGCTCTGCATCATCTGAGTTCCAAAGTCTGCATTCTTAGGTGCTGTCTTCCTAGGGGTCTTCTATATGGGACCTGTATTCTTCCTTTGGTTCTTCTTCATTTATGTTAGATTTTTCTCCACCTTCTCCTCCTTTAAATCTGTTGCTCAATGATGTGGGTATAGGTTTCCCTTCTGTTTGCTCAATCCCCTGTTTTTCCTTATGTAGATCCTCTGAATTTGTCCAATTTTGAAACTGTACTGTGGATTGGTGGCTGTGTTTTTTATAGCTTTAAAATTCAATTAAGGTGTGATGGGTGAGCTGTAGTTCAGAAGCCATCTGCCAATCATAGTATCCACTGACATGTGTGTGGGCTCCTTAGAAGCCGCTTCCCACCGTCTTACAATCTTTCCATGTGGTGGGGGCATACATATACCCCCTGTGAGTAAAATAAGTAAAAGAGGAAGAACAGAAAAAGGAAGGAGGGATACCAAAGGAAGTTGAAGACAGAGGAGTAGGAGAAGAAAAAGAAAAACCGACAGACACACTAACTAATGAATAAACAAAGAAATGAACAAAAACAAACACAAAAAGAAAAAACAAAAATCTACAAACAAACATGCAAACAAACAAAAAATCTAATGATGCACTCGCACTCAAAAATATGCACATGTAAACAGAAAAGTGAAAAACATCCCCTCCCAAAAAAGAAAAAAGTACTAAAACAAAAACAGAGGAAAGCAAAAAAAAAAAAAAAAAAAAAAAAAAAAAAAAAATCTCCCTCTGTGGCCATTTTTGGAACTTCAGGTTCCTTTCCCAAGTACGACAGCTGCTATAGCTGCCACTGGTCTGCATTCCTCTTCTCTGCTCTTGGTTCAGGCTGATTGAGTAGCTCTTAGCCACACAGACTGCTGTGGGAAGAGAATGAATCAGATGCCAACTCAACCCAGCTCGTCCACTGCTGCTGCTGCTGCTGCTGCCAAGTCCCCAACTCAGATCTGATGTGTCTGTGCCTGATCCAACATGGGTGTTGGTGGTCGGTCTCTCCAGTCTGCTCCTGAAGTTTTCTTTCTGGATTAGCAATGGGGGAACCCAGAGGGGTGTGGAGATCGCCTCTGGGTCCTAGGTTGGATGTTGAACACAGCCAGGGGAGGCAATGCGGGTCTCTGCCCCATCTAGGACAGAGAAAATGGTGGCAGTTAGCGTCTCCTCACTGGTGGGGAGGAAGGCTCAGATCCAGACTTCCTCACCATGCCTTTTCCACGGTTCCCTCTCCCAGTGCCTGGCCCACTGTCTGGGTGGTGGTGTGGGCCAGGTGCCAGGAGTTGAGAGCAGCTGACCCTGGCTGCTTCCTCCCAAGAGACCTCCATGAATGGCTGACGGTCCTGCATGTGGAAGGTGGTGCTCCCATCTCAGGGCAGTGGTGGGTTGCAGCCATTTCCAGAGGGGAGTTTCAGGTGCTTGATCCCTTGTCTTCCCTCAGATGGACTTTCACTCATCCAGTGGCACTCAACCATTCATGCAGACTATTTCTATGGACACTGGTCCTTGCAGAGACTTTCACACTCCGACTGGTTACATTGCCATCTCATCTCCTTTCACATTTTATTTATTACATAAGTTTTTTTCTTTATTTTACCCTTTTTGGTAATAGAGCTTTAATCTTTAATAATTTTTTTTGTGATCTGTTATAGAAAATTGTTATGGGTCATTTGTTTGTTCTGAAGCTGGTTCACTGTGCACTTGTTACTAACCCCAGGGGGGATCTCTCTCTGCATGGAGGATTGCAAAGATCACCACTGTGCCAGCCACCAGGAATGGAAGTCTAATACTTCAGCCTCTTGCATTTGGGACAGCAATTTCTGTTACTCACTCAAGTCCAGTGAGATAAGACACTTGCACACAAGTTAAGTGAAATGACTTTTTTTCTTACAGATAGACGGTCAAAGTCTATGATTCATGATAAGTTGGTGGCCCGTGGCTTTTGTCTGCATATGAACCATTTGCACAAGAATATTGCTAAAGAACCTCAGAAAGTAGTCCATCCTGGGTTTTGTATCTGGGGGAACTGTGACATGCTGGGCTAAAGTATTCTAAAATATTCTGTTCTAGGAGACACAGGAACAGAGATAGGGCTGTTCTGGTCAGTTTTTTCTTATCTCAGAGTGTTGCATTCCCAATATATTCTATAGTTATTCTTGAGAACTACAAGTGAGAAAAGGGTAGAAACTGGGTCAGTTCAAGTTCACCTGGAGAATTGTCTTGTAATATGTTTTATAAAAATTACCTTTGTTTCCTTTTTAATGTGTTTTTTGTTTGTTCATGGTATTTTATGCTGCACAACGTTACTTTTCATATAATTAGCTTTCTAACTGCATCTGTTTTTGTTTATATGTTTAGAAAGAGCTTCTTCATTTGATAGCTGTAAATATGTACCTATGTTTTATGTTAACACATTTATTGTTTCTGTAAACCATTATTTTTAATTGATTTTGATCTTTTTTTAGTATATCAGTTAATAAAAAAGTGTTTTATTATTTAATATCCTGTCCCTGTAGTACTACATAATTTTTGAAATAATCCAACATTTTTTCCCATTGGTTTGAAATTTTATTTATTAAATGATAATTTTTTTCTGATCTCTATGTTCTCTTTTTAATGCCATATTTCTCTTTATTCCTGAAACATTATGATTTAAATAAAGTCCAAGAGACATTGAGATCATCCTTGTTTGGGCTCTAGTGGCTTATTTGAGGCAGAACTGAACATCTAGAAATGTAAGAGTATTATCTCAAAAAGTTAATAGCACCTACTGTGCAAAGTTTGAAGGTCCAAGTCAAATCCTGGGCATATCTGTGGATGTGTGATAAGGTATGAGCTCCAGCTCTTGAGGAAGAACAACAGTGGAAACTGCTTTAAGAATATACCTGAGCCAAAGAGGCATGGCACCAAGAAGATCTGGTAGGAGGAAGTAAGGAAGGTGAAGGGTAGGGATCGTCCTCTCCTTCTTGCTCTACCTAAGAGCAGAGGCATGTGACCCGGAAAGGGGCCAAATTAGGCAGCAACTACTTGAATCTCAAATGGAAAAACACCAGACCACTCCAGGGCTGGTCAACTGGCATTGTCAGATAGTAGAATGCTGGCAGTAAGAATAGAAAAATATGGTCCTTATTTCTATGCAGCCTGTTTCCTGGCCTCTAATACTTTCTCATTATTGGCCTTCCCCAGGCTTTCATAATCCATAGTAAGTAGCCAAAAGACTAGAAGTCCACAGTTTTGTGCAACGAATCCTCCAGGTTCTGTGCTCATGCCAACAGCATCAGCCCCAGTTTCTTCAGCAAACAAGACTCTGCCATAGTCTCAAAGTCACAGCCTGTCATGATGACATGGGTGTCTTCCTGGAGCCCTCGCTGCTCCCCCATTAGTTTCTAGGTACTTGGAGCTTTCTGTCTCATAGTCTGGTTGTAGGCATCAGACATAGCAGAGAAACCAACTTCAAACCTTTAATTACTGGGTCCTTCGAGAGGGTTCTGATCTCAAAAACCAGGTAGGTTGATGTGATCATGAATCAGCATGATCTCTCCAACATCGAACTTGGGGTCGAGACCTCTGACTGTGTTGATGACCACCAGGGCCACCACAACCAGAAGCCAGAGAGACCTTCACAGAGGATGCCACCATCCAGAGCAGGTACTCTTTATACATGGAACCTGCCCTGCATCATCCCACAGGCTCTGAGATTCAGGAGACCAAACACCCATCAATCAGCATGACCTGGCACTATACATACTTTGGGAAGGATGAGTATTTTGCTGTGGCCAAGGATCTGAGCCTGAGTTAATTTATCAGTCAGACCTTCTAATCCAGAACCATAGATCATTACCACTTGAGACTGGTGCTTGGTGTGAGACAGAAGTCATTCTGCAGTGCTCTGATAATCTTCATAGGTGTATCTGTTCCCCATGGACCCACTAATGACCTCTTGTTGAGCCTGCTTTTCTCGGCTCAGCTCCATTCTGCTGAGCTAAACTGAGCTGAGCTGCCACCATCAGGTTTGGTCAGCACAGTGAGTCTGAATTCTGTTATATAACATTGTTCTGTCTGTTATTCCACTTTTATTATTCTTTAAGAATTTTGTACCTGCATAGCTATTAATATTCTTAGTGTAAATTTCACTCAGCTATTTTTCTTAAAAATTTTTTCAGTGATATGTCTAAATGACTTTATGCTCATTGTATCAAGTCTAAAAAAAAAATCCTTGAAAATTTGATCGGAAACAACTCGATTATTTGTAGAAAAATAGACTTTTAACATTATGACGTTTTCTTATCAAGTTATCTTTTTATTTAAATCCCCTTAGTAACATTTTGCTTTATCTTCTCTTTCTTATTTATTGTTTTGTTATTTATAATTATGTCTTTACCTGGGTTTAAAAATGGATCAATGCTTTCTTGACTGGGAGTGCTTTCCATTAAATTGCTAATCCAAAATAGAATTTGATAGAAGCCACCGATATGACCATTCTGAAATTCTCATTAAAATACGCCTGAAGTAACAAAAAGAGGCAAAAACTCATAGCAACCTGGGAACAAAGACCGACAGCCTGATGCCAGAATCTGTGAGGAATTGTCACTAATTATAAGGTAGATGGAGCAGTAATGAGGAATACATTTAAAAGCCTGGCATATAATATTCTCTGACTTTGAGTCAAGAAATAGACACCTTCTGAAAAGATGTAGGAGGCTTGATGGAATTGACTATATAAATATTAAAACTTCTATAGAGGTTTTATGCCTCACTTTCTATCTGTTCCTGTCTCAAAGATCCTGATTCTGTACCAGTCAGAGCCCTGAGCATTCATTCACCCAATTCCCCTCAGGCAGTTAAGGCGCTATGCCTTCTCCTCCAACTTCCATCCTCTTTGTGATCCACCACCCCGCTCAAATTTTATCTAGTTAGAGGATTATGGTAGGGGAAAGAACGTGTGTGTGTGTGTGTGTGTGTGTGTGTGTGTGTGTGTGTGTGTGTGTGTGTGTATGTGTGTGTGTATGTGTCTGAGTATGTATATGTTTTGAGGTTGTAAAAGGCCTGACAATGGAACTGTTTTGCAAGACACCATCTCCTGAGCAAAGTGTCATTTATATGGGTAGTGAAAAACAAAAAGCCATCCTGTTCTAAGGCATGATGGAAAAGTAATTTTTTCTATATAAGTATTTTTTTTAAACTGCTCTATAATGGAGTTTGGAGAATAATAAAATTAAGAGCTCTAATCCATCATTTAGAAATAGAATAATTCAATGCACTGAAATCTAAAAGCTAAGCCTTTTGTGAACAGACTATGTTGATAAACTAGAAAAACTGATAATTGGACACTTTCATACTGGATTATCTATGAAATTATTGTGTTTAAAAACATAACATATTTTTCATTCCTAAATGAAATGCAAGAAGGTAGAGCAAATAGTGTATTTTATTCCAATAAATTCAACCACTACTAATAGTCACCTTGGCAAATTTTTTCTTGTTTTTAATATTACCTACTTAAAATGCTTGTAGGCAAATGCATATTTACAAAGAAAGGGAAGTAATGCTATACTTAATTTTTATATAATGAGGCTGAAAAACAAAATGTTAACCAGGTGGAAGGGTCCTCGTAAAATATGCAACCCCTCTCTCCTATCGCACTTAAAAAGGCATAAACATAGACACCAATCTGGGGAGCCCAAGGCTTAAGGGCACTGAAGAATTTCATAAGTGCCAGGACTTAAAGGCAGTGTCATAGGCACGTGGGTGGTTCTTGTATCAGTTAATAAAAGCATCACATTTTTGGATGCCACCTGATTTTTCTCTAACAGGGAAGACACGATAATTGTTGTAGGTGTGTCAGTCTATCTTGTGCCAGCATAGAGCTATGCATTGGCTATAGTGAACACTGCCCTGGTGGTTGGAAAAACTATACAGTTGATTCACCAGACTGCAGACTTATTAACAAAGACCTACAGACTTAGTTTGCAGGAAGTATACACCTTCTGAAGTTTCTCAGTGAAACCCCAGAAAACCGATTTGCTGGAGCATGAAGACATGAAGTAATTTTTTCTCATGTCAACTTTTTGGAGCTTCATGTCTTTAATCAGTATCAGTCATACAGTAGGACATTTTTCACCTCTAGTTCTTCTTCTTTTGGAAAAAGGATGAAAAGAAAATCCCACAAAAACCCCAAGTAAATCTTTTCTTGGAGATGGGTTGTGAAGTAATATCTGTAGGCTTGCAATAAAGAAAATTTTGCATTGGGTGCACCGATAGTTTCACGTTACTGATGTCATCCTTTCGCTCAAGATTGATACTGACTCATGACTCAGCATAATTGAGCATGACTTAGCTTAGGTTTAGTAAAATCTCTCCTTGGTGTCTGGGATCAGACTGGATTGTAGGAACTTGGTAATCTTGTTTGTTGATTTTTCAGAGGTAGCCATCTTTGAAGAGCTTTGAAAATGTAGGCATTTCGCCAACTCTTTTTTGAGAAGAAAGGATACAATTTTGGAAGACAGCTTGGAAGACAAGTAAGATTCACAGCCTCACAGGGGAAGGCAGGCACAAAGCAATGACCATAAGCTCAAAGGCTTTAGTAAGCCCTTGGTTTCAGTCTCGCCAAGAACCTCCTGCTGCAATCTCTTTGCAGATACGACCAGAAGATGCCAAGGGCTGCTGAGACTCTTTGCCACTCATTAAGATATTTTCTTTCAGCTCCAAATCTTATATACTCTCCTTTACCATGCTACAACCATTGTTCTGTTTTGCCAGCTCTTCCCTATTACGCTCTGCCAGTAGGAGACAGTGGGAGGACACTTGGAAGCCCATAGAAGGACTTGTGCCCTCCTGTCTGATTTCTGTTTCTTTGGGTATCACCTGGCCATGCTTCTTCACCCCTGCTTCAGTAGCTCATTTACGTAATAGCAGTTGATTCTAGTTTGCAGTTTCTCCATCAATGTACAGAACCAATCTCATTTTGCTCATTTCAGAGACAGCATCATCTACCAAGAAGCACTCCTTTCTCAGAGATTTGAATTCCAGATCTACAGGAACTCACCTTCAAGAATTCAAGTTTTAATAATTCCAACTTTGTTCCCAGTGTTCTACCATTCCTTGGGACTGGCAGCTGCATCCCGAAGTTATCCTACTAAATGCTCTTAAAGAATTAAAACGGCTGGTGTTCAGAGCTGGCGGTGTAAGGATTGCATCTTCAACCTGCACTTCATTTGCTTAAGTGGCCTAAGATTCCCTAAGAACAAGAGTGAACTTCATTTCCCAGCCAAAAAGGAGTGTGAGTGGGCCAACTCAGCCACTGGGAAGAAGAGGAGGAAGAGGAAGAAGACGGAAGCCTATTTGAGTTACATGGGGAAGATCCTACAGCAAGCCCACCCTGACTTCAGTGGGTGCTCATGGGTCCTGGGTGCACCAGGCTCCCTGAATGATTGACAACTAGAATGGGTTAGCCTGGAGGCATTTAGGCTGTCCTTCTACAACCACAGAAGAACTGTCACTAGCAGAGAAATCCTTGGAGCAATCTCTCCTCTCAGAAGAGATTTTGAATGAATGAAGTTGTTCTGAATGGCCCCGTTGTTGAAATGACTGCAATCTATCATCTATCCATCCATTATACCTATTTATATTTAAGCAATCTAGAAGCAATTTTGAAAATAATAAAAAATTAATATAAAATAAAAATTTTAATGAGATACTTGAAGACATGTTTTCCCTTAACATTGAAGATTGGTGTAAACACTATGGGATTACCTTCTTTCCTTTTAAAATTGCTGTCAAAGTCCTAAGGTCTCTTCTGATTATTTTTCTAAAGTTGTGAGAGCTGTATTTATATTGTAATTGGTAACTTAAGCTTAAAATTTCAGCACATTGATTTCAAGAAATTCAAACTTTTATCCCCGTCCCCCCCGCCCCATGCTACTTTTCATCACTACCTAGTTAGGAAAACATTAGGGCTTTTGTACTTTCTTGCAAAAGAATCTCTTCTCTGTCTTCCAGGAAAACTTATTTGATTTTAATGACAATATTTTTTTCTTAATTTCTTTCTGACTGCAAACAATGCAGCAGGAAAACAAACAAAAACATTTGCAACTAGGATTGGTGGAAGTTTCTTTCAAATTAGCCAGATTAAAAAGATAATAATCTATAATTACACAAATTAACAAAGTGCTGAAAGTCCTTTGAAGTCATGCATTAGTTAAATGCCTGTCTTATTACCAGCACCCACCTAATAAATCTATTGAATCTTAGGCCTATACTGTACTTTAAATTAGATCTAGTTCAATTTTCTCAATTTTTCTTAATGGGAAAGACAGGGATTAAAAAAGGATATGATTTACAAGGAGTCATGGTAGAATTGGTTTCACTGACATATCTCAAGCCTGGCACATAGTAATTGCTCAATAAATAATTTTGAACTCTATGCCACAAAAATTTACATCTCCTGTCATCTAGATGCCGTGATGATGGTCAAGAATCCCTGGATCTTCATGTCTATGCTTTATGATGACACCTTTTGGTATGTATGGTAAGATGCTCAGGAGTGTCCATATTAATTTGCGGTCATGGAGAATTTTTATATTAACTGGTTTATCATGAACATTAAAAATCAGTGTTGGACAAAAACATCTGGAGAGTGATGATAAATTCTTGATATTTTAATTTCTGCCCTTTCTAAAAGTTTGCAAAAAATGGCAAGGCCCCTCTGCAAAATGAATATTCAAGGAGTGAGTGGCTATCAACACAGGCTAACAGACTCTCCTGATCTCTCTTGACCCCTCAACATGAATACATTCTGGCAGTAATATCAGTGTCTTTCAAAAGAATATGCAACATCTAAAGTCTATTTTGAGAGGATTGTGTAGTTCTAAAGATTAACCAAAATTTCATTCATTATTATTTAAAAACAACGCATTCTACAAACAACAGAGGATCACCTAGAGGCAAAATACCATCCTTTTGGTTGTTTCTACACTGGAATTGCATTAGGGGTAGTTAAACAGAATTTGGAAACCAAGCAGGAGTCAAAGCAGGATTTTTTTTAAGCTGTTGCAGGAGGTAGGTCACTTTTTGTTGCAAGAAATTAAATTCCAGGGTTTGAATGAAAGCTTTCAGATTTGCTTCCATGATGCGGAAATGAAAACATTTTACACAGACTGCATCTAAATGCGGGTGAGTCACCAATCCATATCTGGCCTTCACCCATGTTTATGTCAAGCTGACACATCAAAATAAATCCCAGCTGGTCTCTGTCTCTTCTCTGAATGTTTGTTCTTCAGTTTTTGCTTGAAAGCATTCCTTGGGGCTGAGCACAGGACAAGGGCTATACTGGAGATCGAGAAAGTCAAATATTAAATAATTAATAAACACAGTCCTTTATTAAAACTCCCAATGATCAAATCTGCTTGTAAAGTCAAATTTCTCTGGAAGTTTCTCTCAGAGCTTACCCTTCCTGACTCTTGGAAAACTGCTGGGGCGAATTTAGTCATATGAACTCTACTTGGAAACTCAACATGTTTTTATGTTATCTTTCCTTTCCTATCCCTTCCATATTTTACTCTTCAGAACCACAAACTTCGGAGGACTTTCTTAAGCAGATTTGCCCTTGGGATTTACATTCACACTGAAGACTATAAGGCCGTTTTTCTTACGATGTGGTTCAAGGACCACCTTTACCAGAATCACCTGGATTCCTGGGCCTCAAGTCACTGTCACCTACTGAATCAAGATGTAAGGCCCAGATGTTTTCATTTGTAAAAACAAGTTCTATAGCTCTATGTATGCTTTTATACTGCTATAAAGCACTTGTAGTCGCAGTGAATTTAAATATGGAAATAAAGATTTAAGCTGAAGAAATATAATGTCTGCCAGAGGACAGAGGGACATTAGTCAGAGGACATTGAGGTATCCTAAATCACATCATATTACCACCATAGGAATATCTATGCTCCCCATATCTACTTGGAGCTGTTGCTCAAGGTGCTAAATGCTTTTTGAGAGTAGAACACAGAGTCTTCTACTATGTTCTGGGTGTTTCAGGGAACACTTACTTTCCTTACTTTTCTTGTATTGTTATCTTTGGTGCCACCATATGTATTTCGTTGCTATAGTTTGGACGTCGTTCCTCCAAATCTCATGTTGGTAGTATTGGAACTGGTGTTTAATGGGAGGTGTTTGAGTCATGGAGATGGTCCCTTATGAATAGATTAACGCCTTCCTTTGGTGGTGATGGGGAAGAGTGAGTGAGTTCTTACTCTGTTCATTCCCACAGAAGTTGGTTGTTAAAAAGGGCCTGACACCTCCTTCCCCTCTCTCTTGCTTCCTCTCTTGCTGTATGATCTCTGCACAAGCCATCTCCCCTTCATCTTCTGTCTTGAGCAGAAGCAGCCTGAGGTTCTTGTCAGATGCAGATGCTGGTGCAATGCTTCTTGTACAGCCGGCAGAACCATGAGCCAAATAAACCTCTCCTTTTCATAAATGACCCATCTTCAGGTATTCCTTTGTAGCAACTCAGAAATGGACTAAGAAACTTGTTCTGGTTGTACACCATAAGGAACAATTTTCTTCTTATTATTATCTGAGGTAAACAACCACTATGTTGCTTTCCAGATGATCTCTGGCCTAATCCAAGTACTCTCTTTGTGAGATTCTTGCTAATTGGCTGCTTAATCTCCCTTCTTTATTTTCCAGCATTTGCTGTTGATCTGCTGTTCCCTTCCAGGCAGACTGTTACAGAGGAGGCTCAACCAAACAGCGACCCTTCTACAGAAATTTGGATTCAAGAGAAAAAAGCCTAAGAAACCTGTCTTTATGTGGGCAAAATGAAAACCCAAGATATTTTAGTCCCTTCGAGCTGCTACAGCAAATTATCATGAGCTGGGTGGTTTATAGAAGACAGAAATTTATTTTTTACTGTTCTGGAGGCTGAAAATCCAAGATCCGGGTGCTAGTGTGGCTAGTCTTGGTGAAGACTCTCTTCCAGGTGGCATACTATCATCTATTCTTACAATCTTACATGGAAGAAGGACAAGAATGATCTCTGAGATCCCTTTATAAAGGCCTCATCTCATTCACAAGGACTCAACCTCATGGTCTAATTACCTGCCAGAGTCCCTATCGCCTAATGTCATCAGAATGGGGGTTAGGATTTCAACATGGATTTGGGGGCAACACAAATATTCAGTCTATGACACCAAGGTATTCGAATTTTATACCACATAGAGTAGATAATAAAGAAAACCAATGTTTCTTGTCCTATTGCTTTGCAGTTTCAGTGATATTCAAGAACAGGTTAGGTTGCATTCATCTACGTTGAAGCTATCATAACCCGGATCTTGGAGTTCTCATATTCATGTGGTTACATATCATGTTGATGGAAATAAGCTATAAAATGGCCATGACACAAAATGGTAGTGTTAAGCTTCCTACAAGCAAAGAATGAAATAACATTTTGTTATTTAATTAAAAAAAAAAGAGTATGGCCATTGCACATAACAAAGAACATAAAGAGAAGAGGTTAGAGGGTTGATAATTCGAGCTCTGCAATGTCATAAGGACCTGGATTTTCTTTTTCTTTTTTTTTTTTTGAGTTGGAGTCTCACTCAGTCGCCCAGACTGGAGTGCAGTGGCGCTCCCGGCCACCGCAGCCTCGCCTGCTGGGCTCCGGTGATCCTTCCGCCTCAGCCTTCTGAGTAGCCGGAATTACAGGCACGCGCTACCACGCCTGGCTGATTTTTTGATTTATTGTAGAGATGAGGTCTCGCTGCCCAGGCGGGTCTCGAACCCGCGGGCTCAGGCAATCCACTCACCTCGGCCTCCCAAAGGCGCGGAATTACAGGCTGAGCCACCGAACCCGGCTATCAGCACACATTTTTAATGGTACTGCATTTTATCAATACATGTTTTTTTCCACATTTTGATATCCCTAAAGTAGAGTGCACCTTGCATACACCATTGGTCTTTTTTTTTTAAAAAAAAAAAACAAAACATAATTAGCATCTTGTAAGCCAATTTGTCTTACAAGCGATGCTTCCTTAATTTCAATGAAATATGCAATTTCATATTACTCTGCTGATTGTCTATTATCCACTTAGTGTTGTGTACATCCAATTCCACTCTCACTTCTCTATTTTGGGGAAGAAGCTTGGGAATTACATTTCCTTGGACTCTGTCACCAGCAGAATTCTATGTTAAACCCTGTCAGTGAAAGGCATTCTTTGATATTTGGTAGGAAAAGAGAAGTCATTATTTTTAGGTGTGTGGGTGATGACAAATAGCAAACTTGGGGTTCTGATTGCTGTTTTCAGAGATCCTTTTAAGAATCACACGCTTCAGTGCTGGAAGGAGCTGAGCTCATTGGTCATGGCATCCTTCATATCTCTATACTTGAGATTTCCAGAAAGCCACCTGTGATCTCCCTGATATTTCTTCCTCGATCCCTCCCAAAGGTTGCATAAAATTCTAAATTCTCTGTATTAAATCCTTTCCTAGAGTGATTTCTGTTCTTCTGACTAAGCTTTTATGAACACAATTTTCTTCAAACCTCTCTACAGTTTCAAATGTGTTTGTTCTTCATTATGGGGGAGAAAATCTGAAAAATTACCTTCCTTTGTGCTAATATGGCTTGGGCTCCATTTTATCTAAGAAGAGTATAGGTTGGAATAGGTATTATGTCTAGAAGCAGGCAAGGCTGAAATTGTGCTCAGTACACCTGTGTGAATGTATATGTAGGTGCCCAATCAGCAGTCCCAGTTGACCCCAGCATTTGAGTCATCACAAACAGGTGAATCACATATGTGAATGAAGAACTCTCACAATTGTTCCAATCTCCAGCAGCTTAAGTAACCTTCAGCATTCAATGCTAACACTCCTATCATTAGGAAGTATAGGCAAGCCATCCACCCCGTGCCCTGTCTAACATCCTAACAGAATGTGTGAGAATTATAAAATGGTGGTTTTCTTCCAGTAAATTTTAGAACAGTTTGTTACATAGCCATACATAATTTCAACCTGAGGATATGTCGTCTCATCAAATGTAATGTTAATATTTCCTCTTTCCATCAGGGTTAATCTTCTTTCCACAACTAGTTGTAAGCCCTTAAAGTCATGTTTTAGGTCTACAGTCAAAACCAGATTCAGTAATGAGCACTCAGTAGGAGCTTTCCAAAATCTATATTGGCTAATGCTCAGAGTGATGCCAGGGCTCTCCACAGGAACTAACGCTGACCATAGGCTTTGAGATTTTCCAAAATAATTATTTTTGTCATAGAGTATGTGGGATGCCGAATGCACAAAGGAGCCCGAAAGAACATTTCTGAGTCAGTATTGCATGCTTACACCACATTTTAGGATGAGCATGTTGCTTGCATTCCTCTTTCTAAATTGGAAAACTATTTGTTATTTTATTTGCTCACAATGATAAATGAAAAAGAAAACTTTGTCTCAAAGTTTGGCATTATACATTAGATAACTGTGCAAGTTTTGAAGTTAGAGGATAACCTGGGTCCACATTTGACTACTGTATTATTGGCAGAGTATTAACTGACTTGGGAGGCTCAGTGAATGACCTTGTCACCTCTATTGTCCCATATGATCTTTCTTGGTCTCTTATGTCCTCTCTTGATCCTTATGAATCAAGGTCATTGCACATCTCACATGCATGGAAATACTTGTTAGATTAAGTAAATTAAAGAATGCAAAATGACTGTGGAATTCAAAATGATATGCAGACACTAGGTTTTATTATTAGAATAAATCTTTGCAATTGTATCTCATTGCTGTCTGATAAGACATCTTATTAATTGTATAAATAAAATACCACTCCAATAAAACCGTTAGAACCTATTATGACATATTACAAGAAAAAAGGAATTATTTTATTTTTTATTTTTATTATTTTATTGTTTTTTTTTTTGAGTTGGAGTCTCATTCTGTTGCCCAGACTGGAGTGCAGTGGCCGCTCC